>NC_134689.1:349573787-349743787 GCF_050947455.1 Rhinoderma darwinii
GAAATACTGTGTTTTGAATGCCGCCTCAAATAGTCCAATGCAGATGTGAACACAGCCCAATGCTGACAATAATAATAAGGCTGTATTATTAGATCTACCACCAAAGTGGCTACAGCTAACGGTTTTCTGACTCCACCTACTTTTGTTGGCCCCACCCACAACATTTGGGCACATTTAGATTTTTTTACATGGCCACTTTAAGCTCCCAATCCACCCCTGTCTACAGGGAGGGGGGTGTAGCTCTATCTACAGGAGGTGTTTGTGGCACTGTCTACAGGGGGGTGGCACTATCTTCTAGGGGGTTTGTGTGCTACTATCTGCATGGGAAAAAAGTTGGGGGGGGGGGCACAAAACTAAATCTTTCCCCCGGGTGTTAGAGAATCTATCTGCTTCTCTGCCATAGTGCATTTGTCCCTGTGTCCATGCTATAATCCCGCTCAGCTTTTTGTGCCAACTACATGTCCCCTGTACAAGATATGTGTAAAGCAACTAGCTGTAACTAGTATTATACTAAAGTATTTTAATGAATCAGGCAATAATATTGTACATTTTACCCTTATTTTTATCCCAGTTACTACAATTTATTTTTTTATGATGAACAGCAATAACTATTCCCCATCCCCAATTAATAACTAAATGATATTGAGTAGAATTCCTCGACTTAAAAGCAAATGAAAAACATTTACTGAAATATCCCTGTGGCATGTCTAGTATGTAGGACAAACTGCTTGATGCATTAAAATGAGATGCTCACCACTGTACACAGAAAAGATGCTGATAATGCAAAGGTCATAGAATAGAGGTTTTCATAGAGACGTCAGTTGTTTCCATTAAAGAGATTTGTGATCCATCCTATGGAATAACAGGGACTAATTTTATATGTAAAATAAGAGATCTTTAAATGGACAAATAGATGTCTATCAATGGCTAGTTATTGAAAACCAGGGTTTGTGTCAATCTTGAAAGCCCAGTCTACTTTCTCAAATTACAAGCCTCTGTAATAACATATACATGGTCCTGGCCTCTCTTGCTCCATTCTATCGGTCCTCAAGTCCCAGGAAGACAAGCAGTGTAGGACTAGGCATGCCCCCAGGATAAAAATGTAAAAATGTATTGTCATTGTGGAGGAAGGTCTCCATAGGACAGTTTTTATATATTTTCTATTTGGATAAATACACACACATCATTTACTCCGTGTTTTTTCTCCCCCAAATACGCTGCGGCAGATGTTACTTTTAAGTCTATAGTACAATATTAGAAAGTCAACACGCATCATTTAGGTTTGTAGCGTTTTGGTGTAAGTGGCATTTTCTTCAAAACACAGCATTCTCTAGGTATGGCGTTTTTTCTGATGTTTTTACCATAGTCTTCTCTATAAAAAAAAAATCCAGGATTAATGCATGTACAAAATGACACCAAATTAAAAACGGCACTAAAAAAGCTTGTAAAAAAAATGCAGTGAATTTCATTGAGCCTTTTCAAGCATTTTTGGGCCGTTTTGTTTATATTCATTACATTTGTAACATGTGGTGGAAAAAACACCATACCGTTAGGAGCAGCAGGTCTGTTCCTGTATGCTCTACATCTCCTAGCTATTAATCAGGGAAACGTTTACAGTCCAGCCGGCTCACAATGCATCCCTACTGTAAGTCCTGGGGGTAACTGAGGACCGGGAGACACTGTTAGTCTCCAGGAAAGGGCAGTGCTATAAGTGACATAACATACCTAGAGCATGCTGCGTTTAAAAAAAAAAACACCATGAATAAAAACATTTCTTGTAGTGCATATTATATTTCACTATAGACTTTCTGCTAACATCTGGCCACAACGGTTTTGGTCAAAAGAAACCACAGAAAAAATGCCACAAAAAAACGCAGACTTTTTCCCAAAAATATTATGTGTGAAACCACCCTAACAGTGTCAGACTGTGTTGGGGTACATCCTATACACAAGGAGAATTATGACGCCCAGCTGTCAATTTATTCATACATTTCTAGTAAGAATACCAAAGTAATGAGGAATACACTGAGATGACACTTTTGGCTACTCTTCTAAGGTCCAGTTTAGAAATCCTACAGTATTTTTATATATCCCATTAGGAAATTCTGAGTTAGTATAGGGGATCCTCATCTCTTGGTCATAGTGGAGAGCGGGTATAGGAAGTGTCCTTCTCTCTAGAGAACCTGTTCTGTGCTGTATAACACAGGCAATACATTGATTTGAATGATCACTGTGTAGTGCTTAGTTTCTCCTGTGGTGGCGCTGCAGGGAAATAGAATACTTACTGCCAGGTTTCCCCACAGATAACAGCTGATCGCTGGGGTTTCCAGCAAGGTGAAACTTTGCTATCAGCTTATTGCCAAGGGACCCTTCTAACTAGTATGAATTGTCCAAAGAGGACAACCCCTATAATAAAGATTTATTTTCAAAAATTTGTACTTACATATACATGGTAGCACAATTCACATTTAATTTCCATGTATGTATGTATGACCCATAGTAATTGAATGTGAGAATTCTGTTTATAAATTAAAATTGACCATACTTCTAGGTAAAAATCTTTTGAAATTTCTAGAAAACAAATAAGTCTCCAGTTTCTATAACTCTGCAGATTCCAGCATCATTGGGGCCCCCTATGGGTTTAAAATGTAGGTTATATAGTTGCATGATTATACATAACATATGTGCTGAGGCTCCGTAATGTCTCTCTCACTACATTTTCTAGGCCTGAAGTCTCATCATGTTTGATCACTGTACTGAATATTTTATAGGATGATTTTTTTATTTAACCTTAAACACCTGTTTTGATCATCTCGGAGAATGTACTTGATTTTCTCATCTTGTTTCCTAAATGGTTAAAAAAAAAAAAATCTTTTCAGGTTATCTTAAAATATTTATGTATGAGGATTCACTGCAGTGGAGTGTTTTTTCATTTTTTATTTTTTTTTCAAATTCATAAACAACAGAATGTCTTTTCTTTTAATAACTATAATATTTAAAATAAAATGCATATTAATATAAAAATGTAAATATGACAGGTGATATTCACAGTAGCTAAATCACCATGTAGTATGGTTTAGATAACTGTTAAAGGGTTTATGTGGGAAGCGAAGTGAAAAGTATTAGCAGTGAACTCACTGCAGTGTGTGAGTACACTCGCTAATATACATTCCGGTCCCCTGTCACACTATAAATATCTAATAAAATCTCATAATCAGCGCATCGGGGGACCGGAACGTATATTAGCAGTTGTACTCACATACTGCAGTGCATATACTTTTCGCTCCCCACATAACCCCTTTAATATTATCGCATGGTCTCCTGCTCTGTTATTGCGTCCTACATGTTGTATTGTACTTAATGTCATAAGACTCCTTTAATTTTTGGCTTAGTTAGAAGCTAGGTTCTCCAGCACCCGGGGCAAAGATTCAGTTTGGCGCCCCCCCCCCAACCTCTTTCCCGACATCTCCTTCCCCCTCACCGTGTTTGTTTTCTCTACCAATCGACGCGTCATTTCTTTTCCACATTTCTTTTTATGTAACGCGAGCATAAAAACATTTGTACATTTTACAAGAAATATAGTTCTATACACAACACCAGAATCAAGCTCAGTACATATATACAGCACCAGCACAAATACAGCTCAATTTAGTGCAACCCCTGCTGTACAGGTTTGTACGGCGTAAAACTACAGCTCCCAGCATGGCCCGAACAATGATAAGGATATGCTGGGAGTTGCTGTTTCACAAAAAATAAATCCTATCATAATCATCTCGCTGCAGATCATACAGGGACTACATTACTGATTAGAGGCAGAATGAAGAGCGCCAAAAAAGCGGAAACCCGCGATTCTGAAGACAGCGCCGATCATCTGGATATACCAGTAACCTGGGGGAACGAGTGCCTGACGAAGGTCCTTTGACCGAAACGTTGCACGCACCAAACACTTGGCATCTAATATAATAAATTCTAAGAAATTGAAACTCACGACTCAGTGTGCCGAATACTTTCTCTTAAATAGAGGCAGAATGAACATTTACACTAAATGACTCACCGGTGACGTCTCAGATTCTAATTCTTTTTCTCCATCCGGTCCACACCTCTATGATGACTTCTCCCGGTCACAGACCATTTCTGCAGTTTGCCGCTCACATGTCTTCAGCTTCTCAATTTTCCAACATTTCTACACCTATAAATAAAGATAAAGTTATCATTATACCACACACTACGCCCCTATATATAATACCGCCATACACTGCACCTCTAATTATAATAGCACCATACACCGTGTCCCACACACACACTGTGCCCCCTGTAGATAGTGCCTCCCATAGAGCCCCCTGTAGATAGTGCCCCCATATAGCCCACCCTTGTATAGTATCCCACATATAGCTCCCCCTATAGTGCTCTACAGATAGCCCACCCCTGTATAGAGTGCTCCACGTATAGCCCAACCCTGTATATAGCCCCCCTGTAGATATAGCCCACCCCTGTATATAGCCTCCTGTAGATATAGCCTACCCCTGTATATAGTGCTCCACAGATAGCCCAACCCTGTATGTAGCCCCCTGCAGATATAACCCACCCCTGTATATAGTGCTCCTAATATAGTCCACCCCTGTATATAGTGTTTCACAGATATCCCACCCCTGTATATAGCCCCCCTGTACATATAGTCCACCCCTGTATATAGTGCTCCACTAGATAGTCCACCCCTGCATATAGTGCTCCACAGATAGCCCACCCCTGTATATACTATATACAGGGGTGGGCTATCTGTGGAGCACTATATACAGGGGTGGACTATATGTACAGGGGGGCTATATACAGGGGTGGGCTTTCTGTGGAGCACTATAGGGGGAGCCCTTTGTGGGAAACTATATACAGGGGTGGTCTATATCTACAGGGGGACTATTTCTACAGGGGTGGGCTATATGTACAGGGGTGGGCTATATCTACAGGGGTGGGCTATATCTACAGGGGTTGACTATATCTACAGGGGTGGACTATATCTACAGGGGGGCTATATCTACAGGGGTGGGCTATATCTACAGTGGTGGGCTATATCTACAGCGGTGGGCTATATCTACAGTGGTGGGCTATATCTACAGGGGGGGTATATCTACAGCGGTGGGCTATATCTACAGCGGTGGGCTATATCTACAGCAGTGGGCTATATCTACAGCGGTGGGCTATATCTACAGGGGTGGGCTATATCTACAGCGGTGGGCTATATCTACAGGGGTGGACTATATCTACAGGGGTGGGGTATATCTACAGGGGTGGGCTATATCTACAGGGGTGGGCTATATCTACAGCGGTGGGCTATATCTACAGCGTTGAGCTATATCTACAGCAGTGGGCTATATAAGTCCCCCTTGTAGATAAAGCCCCCCCCCCCCGTGTAGACAAAGTCCCCCCCCGTAGATAAAGTCCACCCCCCCCCCCGTAGATAAAGATTCAGAGTCTAATGGTTGAAACTATCAGGCAGGAGCGTGATAATAGGAAGAGTTGTCAAGTAACAGTCCGGCCCTGTACACAGATAATCATCAACAGTTTGTAGAGTGAAGTAGAGAAGCGATGAGGAAACAATCCAAGTTCAGTACACAGAAAAGCTGCAATTGTTGGTAGCGTGAGGCAGAAACGTGGTCAGGAAACAATACAAGTTCAGTACACAAATTAACAGCTGTTTATAAAGAGGCAGCCAGACACAGGACTAGAGGCAGGAAGCTCAATAGTCCAGCAAAGAGGAAGTGCAAAGTGCAGGCTTAAATAGGAAGCCAAAGGGTGAAACTAATCAGGCAATCAAGGCAAGGAATATCAACAGGCAAGTATCAAGAGAAGCTAGACAAATAATTCAGCAGTGGTTCTGTCCAGCATCACTGATGGCTCAGGTAGCAGAACTGCTAACTAATCCGCAGGAGTTTCTGGGTTTGAATCCTGACAATAACTTTAGTGAATTTTTTGGCCGCAACCCTCCAGGGTATGACACGCAGATGACATTTTCATACGCAGTTCTCCTATATACAATTTTATAAAAAAAAATATATAAAAATCCTTTCACCATACCAGCCTATTTTATGTGGTCTTGTTCTATCTCAATTACTAAAGGGTTGGGGGGTTTCTTTAGAAAAAGCTTGGTCCCAATTAAATATTGGAGTAACTATTTGGCTTTGGACAAAAAGAAGGTGGACATGATCAGCAGGACGGTAGCATTCAGTGTAAAGGCCTTCGCAAACACTTTTTTTTTTTTTTTTTGTTTCAATGCATCTAAAATGAAAAATCAAGCAACTTTGCAGATAACCTTAATTAAAAATGTCCTACCATTTTCTATCTACAGCTCCCATGTTTAATGATTCACTCTCCTGATAATAGCACGAGCTTCAGTCATCTTGATACTGGTTAAACTGGGATGCAGAGTCTAAGAGATCTCTGGTCTTCAATTTTTAATCCCTATATCGGGATCTGGACTTTGATGTAGGAAATCCCCAGGTCACAGTTCCCAGAGTAGTCGTCGACTGCCATTATGAGCAGGTAGAGCAATCAGGCATAATAGGAGCAAATAAAGTCATACTAGATATTAGTCCTAAGAAGCGTCAAACACAGGAGTCAGGCAGTCAAGCCAAGGGTCAAATTCCAAGAGGGAAACCACAAAAATAAAATAGAGTGCATGAGTCCAGTCAGATTGTCTGGGGTCATTACCAGTGACTATAGCAATCAAAGGGGTAACCCAGGGTGCACAGTCAGACATACAGATTTCAGTAACCAACAGCAACAAATAAGCAGAAGGGAAATCCAAAGACGGTAGTCAAGGCAAGCCAGGTTCTGCAACTAATAGGACCAGTTGAGCAAGATCTTAATAAATAAAACATCTCAGACAAACCAGCATAGTAGCACTATTGACTGGCACAGAAGCCAGATACAGGGAAGTTCAAATAGAGCGCCAAGTGCTCTGATTGGCGAAAGGCAGGCTGTCTGATTGGACCGCCGGCTAGGCCTCCTGACTGGCCCGCCGGCTAGGCCTCCTGATTGGCTGACCAACCATAACTTTCTGAATGATTAGGCAGCCATGCACAATGTGCATGAACCGCACCAACGTCCCCAGCAGCCTCCGAGAATGACACAGGAGCAGGGCTTAGTGAGTACGTTACACTGTGCAGACCTATGTGTCTCCATGGTAACAGACTATAAACAAACACACTGTAGTGCGGTCCTGCAGTTATACTCCATGCATCCTTTATTTCTTGCTAATGTACATTCAGTAGGTTAGCAAGAAATAGGGTACAGAAGAGTATATGGCTGCTGGATTAGACTACACAGGGTTTGTTTGAAGTATGTTACAATGGGGACATATAGGTCTGCATAGGCTCTGTAAATATAGAATATTAGGATATTTTTAATCTAAAACACTTGCAATCTTGCGGCTTTTTTTTAATTTTAGATTTATTGAAGCAATAAAAAAAATATTGAAAAGGTGGACATAGTGGCTTCCCTGCTAGCCAACCAAAAGTTTGTAGTGGAAATCCATTTACCCAAAGCAGCTTGTAATTTGGACTTTAAAGTTCGAAATTTCTACAACTGCCCTGTTCAGCTTGCAGATCACTTTTCTATTAAGAAATTGATACTAATTAAAAAATGTTATGTATATTTTATCAACAGCATCACTGTACTAGAACGACACTTCTCCAATACCTTTCTCTACTCTTAGGCCTTGTGCACACAGTGGAACCAAAGGCACTCTATGTTCTGCCATATGACACCATTAGAATACATCTGGACTCCATAAGGAAAAACTTCTGTTTGCCATGTAAAATAAAAGGCTTACAAAGGTACAATATGGGCCCATTTTATGAGCACTGTACTCCGGATCCATGTGACACAGATCGTGAATACAGTCATTTGCGTGAAGCTTTAGGTTTGTTGACACAGGATAAGTACAATCTGTTGTAACAGTCCATACTCGACTATAACTCCAAGAGCATACCTGGATGCCGGTGCCCAGCTAGAGTAGTCGGAACTTGGATGATCGGTGATGTAGAGTACCACATCGTAGCAGGAACAGACATAAGGAACTTGTCGGAAATTGAGCTGCGCTCCAGTGCAGGAGAGGTGTATTAACCCAGGGTATGGAGTCTAATGAATCCCCCACTCTTAACCCTTAAATCCTGCAAGGAGATATGGACTTTGCTGTAGGATTCCCAGGTCACCGTTTCCAGGATACTCCCCAAAAGATGATGGAGATGGCGAGTGTAATCAGTATCATGGTCAAATGTATCAAGGTTGGTAAAAGGCGGGCAATGTCAGATCCAGATAAATATTTATTTGAAATGAGGAAGAAATTAAATAAAGTTTGAATATGGCAATTTTTCAAATAATTAAGTCATAGTAAAGTGTAAACAAATATTTGCTGATGTTAGCCAATTAATATCTAATTAATATCTAATTCTAAGGCTATGTTCACATGGGGTATTTTGCAGAGTTTTTTGACGCGGAAACCGCGTCGCAAAACTCGGCAGAAACGGCCCGAGAACGCCTCCCATTGATTTCAATGGGAGGCGTCGGCGTCTTTTTCCCGCGAGCAGTAAAACTGCCTCGCGGGAAAAAGAAGCGACATGCCCTATCTTCGGGCGCTTCCGCCTCTGACCTCCCATTGTCTTCAATGGGAGGCAGGAGAAAGCGTATTTCTCGCTGTTTTATGCCCGCGGCGCTCAATGGCCGCGGGCGAAAAACGGCGCGATAATTGACGCGAAAATCGGCGTGCACGGAGAGGAATATCTGCCTCAAAGTTCCAAACGGAATTTTGAGGCAGATATTCCTCCCCCAAAATACTCAGTGTGAACATAGCCTAAAAAAGACTTGCTTTAAAACGAAATCACAACATTTTAAATACTGTATGTTTTAATGTCAAGAAATATCAAGGATTGTTGACAGTACTTAATAACAATCTGGCATCTATCACAAACTTCCCTTCAATTTGTTAAAAATGGGAGCTTCAGTAAAATAAATTCCATAGAACCATGGCTCCCATGTAGCATAAATGCTGCAGAATTTCCGCAACGGAATTCTGTGCGGAAATTCCGCAGCATTTACAGTAGCAGCAAAGTGGATGAGATATAGAAAATGTCAGGCCCACGCTGCGGGAAAAAAATGCAGCGTATACATTAATGAATTGACCTGCGGTGCGGAATTTAAATCCGCAGCATGTGAATTTATGCTGTGTTTTAGTTGATTTTCCGTTGCAGGTTTTCCTCATTGAATTCAATGGGGATGCAAATCCCGCAACAGAAAGCCAAGTGTTGCGACTTTTGCGGCATATTCGCATCAATTACGCCACAAAAATAGCAACTACGGAAAAAGAAAAACAAACATACTTACCCAGAAGTCTGTGTTTTTTCGTCCAGTCCGGCCTCCTGGAATGATGCTTCATCCCATGTGAACGCTGCAGCCAATCACAGACTGTAGCGGCGGTCACATGGGATGAAACGTCATCCCAGGAGGCCGGCCTCCTGGGATGACGTTACATCCCATGTGACTGCCACAGCAGCCAATTACAGGCTGACCCGGTCACATGGGCTGCAGCGTCATCCAGGGAGGCCAGACCAGACTGCACAGGTGGGAAGCATCACCATAAAAACGGCCTAGGTACAGTGGCGTAACTATCACTCTAGCAGCCATAGCGGCTGCTATGGGGCCGGTGGCATGAGGGGGCCCAGGCTGCCCACCGAGAAGGCCCCCCCATGCCCCGGTGGCACCGCTAGCAGCGATCTGTCCATCACGGAAACCCAGCAGGGTAAGTACAATATATTTTTTGGCGGGCTGTGTGGCAATATAAAGATGGGCAGCAGGCTGGTACTATATATAGTGGAGGAGCAGGGTGGCACTATATACAAGGGGGAGCAGGGTGGCAATATATACAAGGGGAGAGCAGGGTGGCACTATCTACTAAGGGGGCTGTATGGTACTATTTACAAGGGGAGAGGTCTGTGTGGCGCTATCTACAGGGGGCTGTGTGTGGTGCTATCTACATGGGGCTGTGTGTGGAGCTATCTACAGGTGGCTGTGTGTGGCGCTATCAACAGGGGGCTGTGTATGGTGCTATCTACAGGAGGGCTGTGTGTGGTGCTATCTACATGGGGTTGTGTATGGCACTATCTATGGGGGGCTGTGTGTGGCGCTATCTACAGTGGGCTGCATGGCACTATATACAAGGGGCTGTGTGGCACTATATACAATGGGAGCTGTGTGGCACTACATACAAGGTGGCTGTGTGGCACTATCTACTAGGGGGGCTGTGTGGCACTATCTACTAGGGGGGCTGTGTGTGGCAGAAACTACAGAGGGCTGTGTGTGGCGCTATCTACAGGGGGCTGTGTTGCAATCTCTACTAAGGGGGGGCTGTGTGGCACTATATAGAAGGGAGGGTGACTGTGTGGCACTTTATACAAGGGAGGGGCTCTGTGTGGCACTATATATACAGGGGGTTTAATGGCGATATCTACAGGGGCTGTATGCCACTATCTACAAGGGGGAGGTGGGGCGCTATCTACAAGTGGAGTGTGATACTGTCTACAGGGGGCTGTATAGCACTATCTACAGGTGAGCAGTATCTGCAGGGGGTACTATCTATAAGGGGGACTGCGTGTGGCACCTAGGGGGGACCCTGTCAAAAGATTGCTATGGGGCCCAGTCTTTTCTACGTACGCCCCTGGCTTTTCTTACGTACGCCCCTATAAGTATGAGAATTTTTCACTGCTGTTTTCCACAGCTGAAAATCCGTCCAAAAAAACGCACCACAAAGTGGTGCGATTTTTCAGACGGAATGTACTGCGCACTGGCTGCGTGATTTTTACACAGTGCATCCGACCCGTGGGAACCCGGCCTTAGGGTGTATTGTCAAATGCTGAATTGTGTCATGCGTTTTTTTACCAATACAAGACGTGCAGCCAAAAAACGAACTGCAAAACTGTGGTGGCTGCTCACCATCAGGGCCATATTTACAGTTCGTGCTGCCTAGGCACTTTTACTGGTGACGCCCCCATAACTCCCGAAGTTATGGAAACAGCATAGCTCGCTGACCCAGCACTGGGCCCAGGAAAGGTAAGTATGATAATTTCTTGCTTTTTTATGTGTTACTAATGTTTTTTTTGGTGTTGTGTTATGCTTTTTTACAGGTTTGGTAATTAGACTACATCAGATTTGAGGACTACTTCGATTATGGTGTTTTTTATTTTCAATAAAATGGTTAACGTGTGTTGTGTTTTTTTTAAATTTCAGTAGAATATTTTTTCTGTGTTTCTTTTTAACTTTATTACTACTGCCTTAGTAATGGCCGCTCTCTAATTGACAGCGTCCATTACCCCATACCCACCGCCACCAGGGTAACTGGGAAGAGCCGGGTACTATCCAGTACCCGACCATCAGAAGCAAAGGATGGGCACTGGAGCGGCCGCAGGCTGGTATTATTAGACTGGGAATGCCCAAAAAAGTGTCCCTTTCACTCTGGTAATGCTAGCCTGCTGCTGCTATGTTGGAACTTGCTGGTTATGAAAAATGGGGGGGGACATATATGGACGTAGTCGACTACGCTATTGCTTCAGATGGGTCCAGTGCACAACAGACACACCTGACAGTAAACGCCACTCTGACAGTACAGGGGCTATATGCATTTCAGGCGCCATTTATAACGACACCGATATCTCCAGAACAGCTTTCACTACACAGCTAATTCAAAGTGCCCCAAGGTCTGTGTAGCAGCATCTATAAGATGGTGCACTCAGCTGCAAAGGTCTTGGGTAGTGAAAGGTTCCCTTTAACCCCTTGAAGCACCAGGACGTAGCGATACGTCATGCATTGCAATGCTTTAACGCACCGTGACATACTGGTGCATCATGGATGTAAACTGTCACCCTGTTAAAGGACTGAACAGCTGTTTATGACAGTTGATCGGCACAGTAAGACGGCAAGGGACAAATCACAGCGGTCCCCTGCCAGCGATCACTGTGATTGGTCAGTCACAGCAGACTGACCAATCACAGCTCCTTGAGAACGAGTACGTGATGGAGCTGGCTCAGAAGCTGAGCCAGTGCCATCCCCTCTGGGTGTCGGCTGTATATTTCTGCCGACACCCAGCTGTAACGGCCAGGACTAGAGCTAGGCTCAGATCCGTCCAATTAACCCCTTAGATGCAGCGATCGCTGCATCTAAGTGGTATTTAGCCTGTCAGCACCCCTGATGGGTGCCATGGCCGCGGGTGTCAGCTATTTGTTATAGCTGACATCCTGCTATAACGGCCAGGACCGGAACTAGGCTCCGATTCGGCAGATTAACCCTTTAGATGCAGCGATAAAAAGCTATCGCTGCATCTAGGTGGTTAGATCACACCCGATGGTTGCTAATGGCAACGATTGGCATGATGGTGGCTATGGCAACAGGAGGCAACAATCTCCTCCTAGTATGGAAGCCTATTAGGCCACGCCGGGAGGCGAAGCCTAATAGGCTTGCTGTCAGTGAATAGCTGACAGCTCTAATACACTGCACTATTAGGTAGTGCAGTGTATTAGAATAGCAAGGGCTTCATGCCTTCAAGTCCCATAGTGGGACCACAAAAAAAATAAAAAAAAAGTTCATAAAAATGTTAAAGTAAAAAAAACAATAACTGCCTTTTTTCCCATAATAAGTCTTTTATTATAGGAAAAATGTAAAACATGAAAAAATGTACACATATGTAGTATTACTGCGTCCGTAACGACCCAAACTATAAAAATATCATGCTATATTACCGGCACGGTGAACACTGTAAATAAATTTAAATAAAGAAGTATTCCAGAATCACTGTTTTTTGGTCACCACCCCTCCCAAAACAGAATAAAAAAAGTGATCAAAATGTTGCATGTACCCCAAAATTATACCATTAAAAACTACAGCCCGTCCTGCAAAAAACAAGCCCGCCCACAGCTTTTTTGACGAAAAAATAAAAAAGTTATGTCTCTCAGAATATGGTGATACAAAAAATAAATTATTTGTAACAAAAGTGATTTTATTGTGCAAACGCTGTAAAACATAAAAAGATATACATTTGTTATCGCTGTAATCGCATCAATATTTTTTCTGTGTTTCTTTTTAACTTTATTACTACTGCCTTAGTAATGGCCGCTCTCTAATTGACAGCGTCCATTACCCCATACCCACCACCACCAGGGTAACTGGGAAGAACCGGGTACTATCCAGTACCCGACCATCAGAAGCAAAGGTTGGGCAATGGAGCGGCCGCAGACTGGTATTATTAGACTGGAATGCCCAAAAAAGTGTCCCTTTCACTCTGGTAATGCTAGCCTGCTGCTGCTATGTTGGAACTTGCTGGTTATGAAAAATGGGGGGGACATATATGGACGTAGTCGACTACGCTATTGCTTCAGATGGGTCCAGTGCACAACAGACACACCTGACAGTAAACGCCACTCCGACAGTACAGGGGCTATATGCATTTCAGGCGCCATTTATAACGACACCGATATCTCCAGAACAGCTTTCACTACACAACTAATTCAAAGTGCCCCAAGGTCTGTGTAGCAGCATCTATAAGATGGTGCACTCAGCTGCAAAGGTCTTGGGTAGTGAAAGGTTCCCTTTAACCCCTTGAAGCACCAGGACGTAGCGATACGTCATGCATTGCAATGCTTTAACGCACCGTGACATACTGGTGCGTCATGGATGTAAACTGTCACCCTGTCAAAGGACTGAACAGCTGTTTATGACAGTTGATCGGCACAGTAAGACGGCAAGGGACAAATCACAGCGGTCCCCTGCCAGCGATCACTGTGATTGGTCAGTCACAGCAGACTGACCAATCACAGCTCCTTGAGAACGAGTACGTGATGGAGCTGGCTCAGAAGCTGAGCCAGTGCCATCCCCTCTGGGTGTCGGCTGTATATTTCTGCCGACACCCAGCTGTAACGGCCAGGACCAGAGCTAGGCTCAGATCCGTCCAATTAACCCCTTAGATGCAGCGATCGCTGCATCTAAGTGGTATTTAGCCTGTGAGCACCCCTGATGGGTGCCATGGCCGCGGGTGTCAGCTATTTGTCATAGCTGACATCCTGCTATAACGGCCAGGACCGGAACTAGGCTCCGATCCGGCAGATTAACCCTTTAGATGCAGCGATAAAAAGCTATCGCTGCATTTAGGTGGTTAGATCACACCCGATGGTTGCTAATGGCAACGATTGGCATGATGGGGGCTATGGCAACAGGAGGCAAAAATCTCCTCCTAGTATGGAAGCCTATTAGGCCACGCCGGGAGGCGAAGCCTAATAGGCTTGCTGTCAGTGAATAGCTGACAGCTGTAATACACTGCACTATTAGGTAGTGCAGTGTATTAGAATAGCAAGGGCTTCATGCCTTCAAGTCCCATAGTGGGACCACAAAAAAAGTTAAAAAAAAGTTCATAAAAATGTTAAAGTAAAAAAAACAATAACTGCCTTTTTTCCCATAATAAGTCTTTTATTATAGGAAAAATGTAAAACATGAAAAAATGTACACATATGTGGTATTACTGCGTCCGTAACGACCCAAACTATAAAAATATCATGCTATATTACCGGCACGGTGAACACTGTAAATAAATTTAAATAAAGAAGTATTCCAGAATCACTGTTTTTTGGTCACCGCCCCTCCCAAAACAGAATAAAAAAAGTGATCAAAATGTTGCATGTACCCCAAAATTATACCATTAAAAACTACAGCCCGTCCTGCAAAAAACAAGCCCGCCCACAGCTTTTTTGACGAAAAAATAAAAAAGTTATGTCTCTCAGAATATGGTGATACAAAAAATAAATTATTTGTAACAAAAGTGATTTTATTGTGCAAACGCTGTAAAACATAAAAAGATATACATTTGTTATCGCTGTAATCGCATCAATATTTTTTCTGTGTTTCTTTTTAACTTTATTACTACTGCCTTAGTAATGGCCGCTCTCTAATTGACAGCGTCCATTACCCCATACCCACCGCCACCAGGGTAACTGGGAAGAGCCGGGTACTATCCAGTACCCGACCATCAGACGCAAAGGTTGGGAACTGGAGCGGCCGCAGGCTGGTATTATCAGACTGGGAATGCCCAAAAAAGTGGCCCTTTCACTCTGGTAATGCTAGCCTGCTGCTGCTATGTTGGAACTTGCTGGTTATGAAAAATGGGGGGGGGGGACATATATGGACGTAGTCGACTACGCTATTGCTTCAGATGGGTCCAGTGCACAACAGACACACCTGACAGTAAACGCCACTCTGACAGTACAGGGGCTATATGCATTTCGGGCGCCATTTATAACGCCACCGATATCTCCAGAACATCTTTCACTACACAGCTAATTCAAAGTGCCCCAAGGTCTGTGAAGCAGCATCTATAAGATGGTGCACTCAGCTGCAAAGGTCTTGTGTAGTGAAAGGTTCCCTTTAACCCCTTGAAGCACCAGGACGTAGCGATACGTCATGCATTGCAATGCTTTAACGCACCGTGACATACTGGTGCGTCATGGATGTAAACTGTCACCCTGTCAAAGGACTGAACAGCTGTTTATGACAGTTGATCGGCACAGTAAGACGGCAAGGGACAAATCACAGCGGTCCCCTGCCAGCGATCACTGTGATTGGTCAGTCACAGCAGACTGACCAATCACAGCTCCTTGAGAACGAGCACGTGATGGAGCTGGCTCAGAAGCTGAGCCAGTGCCATCACCTCTGGGTGTCGGCTGTATATTTCTGCCGACACCCAGCTGTAACGGCCAGGACTAGAGCTAGGCTCAGATCCGTCCAATTAACCCCTTAGATGCAGCGATCGCTGCATCTAACTGGTATTTAGCCTGTCAGCACCCCTGATGGGTGCCATGGCCGCGGGTGTCAGCTATTTGTCATAGCTGACATCCTGCTATAACGGCCAGGACCGGAACTAGGCTCCGATCCGGCAGATTAACCCTTTAGATGCAGCGATAAAAAGCTATCGCTGCATCTAGGTGGTTAGATCATACCCGATGGTTGCTAATGGCAACGATTGGCATGATGGTTGCTATGGCAAAAGGAGGCAACAATCTCCTCCTAGTATGGAAGCCTATTAGGCCACGCCGGGAGGCGAAGCCTAATAGGCTTGTTGTCAGTGAATAGCTGACAGCTCTAATACACTGCACTATATAGGTAGTGCAGTGTATTAGAATAGCAAGGGCTTCATGCCTTCAAGTCCCATAGTGGGACCACAAAAAAGTAAAAAAAAAGTTCATAAAAATGTTAAAGTAAAAAAAACAATAACTGCCTTTTTTCCCATAATAAGTCTTTTATTATAGGAAAAATGTAAAACATGAAAAAATGTACACATATGTGGTATTACTGCGTCCGTAACGACCCAAACTATAAAAATATCATGCTATTTTACCGGCACGGTGAACACTGTAAATAAATTTAAATAAAGAAGTATTCCAGAATCACTGTTTTTTGGTCACCACCCCTCCCAAAACAGAATAAAAAAAGTGATCAAAATGTTGCATGTACCCCAAAATTATACCATTAAAAACTATAGCCCGTCCTGCAAAAAACAAGCCCGCCCACAGCTTTTTTGACGAAAAATAAAAAAGTTATGTCTCTCAGAATATGGTGATACAAAAAATAAATTATTTGTAACAAAAGTGATTTTATTGTGCAAACGCTGTAAAACAGAAAAAAAATATACATTTGTTATCGCTGTAATCGCATCAACACACAGAATAAAGTAAATATGTCATTTATAGCGCACGGTGAACGCTGTAAAAAAGTTACCAATGAAATCTACAGATTGTCCTGAAACAAATAAGCCCTCACACGGCTCTGGTGGAGAAAAAATAAAAAAGTTCTGGCTCTCAGAATATGGCGATGCAAAATGTGCAGAGTGTCCAAAAGCGGATAATATTGGGCCCCATTTATCAGTGCGACACTGGCCACACATCTGTGGATTATTATTTATTTACTGCATTATTATACCACCCTATTATACCCTGATGTTGTCCGCCACGCTTATATATGCCCCCATATTATAAACTGAAATACCAGCAAAACCCCAAACAGAAAAACTACCAAGCAAAATCTGTGCTCCAAAAGCCAAATGGCGCTCCCTCTCTTCTGAACCCTAGAGTGTGCCCAAACAGCAGTTTACGTCCACATATATGGCATCGTTATACCCAGGAGAACCCGCTTAACAGTATATGAGGTATTTGTCTTCAGTAGCACAAACTGGGCACAACATATTGTGCACTAAAATAGCATATCAGTGGAAAATTGCAATTTTCACTTTGCACCATCTGCTGAGTGTTCATTTCTAATTTTAAAAAAACTGTGGCGTCAAAATGCTCACTATACCTCTTAAAAAATGCCTTGCTGTTTACAAATTTGGGGTCACACCTTGGGGGTTTGTTTTACAAATTTGGTGTCACATCTTGGGGGTTTGTTTTACTGTTTGCCAATTCTGTAAAAATCACCAAAATAGACCTCAAGGTGATCTTTTACTCCTAAGCCCTGTCATGAGTCCAGGGAAATTATAAATGCCTTGAGGGGTGTAGTTTACAAAATGGGGTCACTTCTCAGGGTTTTCCCACTCTACTCTGGTACCTAAGGGAGCTCTGCAAATGCGACATGGCGGCCGTACACCAGTCCAGCAAAATCTACGCTCTAAAAGCCAAATGGCGCTCTTTCCATTTTGAGGTCTGTCATGTGCCCAAACAGCAGTTTAGGGTCACACATGGGGTATTGCCATACTCTGGAGAAATTGGGTAACAAATTGTGTGAAGTTTTTTTCTTCTATTACCCCTTGTGAAAATAAAAAATTAGGAGCAAAAACAATGTGTTTTTGGAAAAAATTGATTTGAATTTCCACCTGTGGTATCAAAATGCTCACTACACCCCTAGATGAATTCCCTGAGGGGTATAGTTTCCAAAATGGATTCACTTCTCAGGGGTTTCTACTGCATACTGTAGAAACCCCTGAGAAGTGACTCCAGGGGCTCTGCAAATGTGACATAGTGCAGAGAAATCAATCAAGCAAACTCTGCATGTCAAGTTGCACTCCTGCCATTCTAAGCCCTGCGGTGTGTCCGAAAAGCAATTTATTACCACATATGGGGTGTTACCATACTCGGGAGAAATTGCTTTGCAAATGTTGGGGTGCTTCTCCTTTATTCCTTGTGAAAATGAAAAAAATGCAACATTTTAGTGGAAAATTTAGATTTTAATTTTCACTGCCTAATACCAATAAATTCAGCAGAAAAACAGTGGGGTCAAAATGCTCACTATACCGCTAGATAAATTCTGTGAGAGATGTCGTTTCCCAAATGGGGCCACTTTTGCGGGTTTTGCACTGTTGTGGCGGCTTGGGTGCTTTGCAAATGTGACATGGCGCCACAAACCATTCCAGCAAAACTTGATCTCCAAAAGTCAAATGGTGCTCTTTCCTTTCTAAGCACTGCCGTGTGTCCAAACAGCAATTTATTGCTGTACTCGGGAGAAATTGATTTACAAATGTTGTGGTGCTTTTTCTCCTTTATCTATTGTGAAAATGAAAAAATCTCAGCAAAAACGACATTTCATCAGAAAAAAATTTAGATTTTCAATTTCATGGCCTAATTCCAATAAATTCCGCAAAAAAACCTGCAAGGTCAAAATGCTAACTGTACCCCTATAAAAAATTCTAAGGGGGTGTAGTTTCCAAAATGGGGTTATTTTTGGGGGGTTTCCACTGTTTTGGTCCCTCCAGGGCATTGCAAACACGTCATGGCTCTGAATATCATTCCAGCAAAATCTGCGCTGCAAAATCCAAATGGCGCTCCATCCCTTCTGAGCCCTGTTGTGGGTCCATACAGCAGTTTATTACCACATATGGGGTATTGCCATAATCATGAGAAATTGCTTTACAAATGTTGGGGTGCTTTTTCTCCTTTATTCCTTGTAAAATTTAAAACTTTCTACGTTTTTTCAGAAAAAAAGTAGATTTTAATTTTTATAGACTAATTCCGATTAGTTTGGCAAAAGACCTGTGGGGTCAAAATGGTAACTATACCTCTAGAAACATTTCTTGAGGGGTGTAGTTTCCAAATGGGTTAACTTTTGGGTGGTTTCCACTGTTTTGGCACCAGAAGACCTCTTCAAACCTGACATGGTGCCGAAATATATATTAAAAAAAGGAGGCCCCAAAATCCCCTAGGTGCTCGTTTGCTTCTGAGGCCTGTGTATCAGTCCATTAGCACAGTAGGGCCACATGTGGGATATTTCTAAAAACTGCAGAATCTGGGCAATAAATATTGAGTTGCATTTCTCTGGTAAAACCTTCTGTGTTACAGAAAAAAATGTATTACAAATGAATTTTGCAAAAAAAAAGAAAATTGTAAATTTCTCCTCTACTTTGCTTTAATTCCTGTGAAACACCTAAGGGGTCAAGAAACTTTCTGAATGCTGTTTTGAATACTTTGAGGGGTGCAGTTTTTTAAATGGGGTGACTTATGGGGATTTTCTAATATATAAGCCCCTCAAAGCCACTTCAGAACTGAACTGGTCCCTGAAAAAATAGCCTTTTGAAATTTTCTTGAAAATGTGAGAAATTGATGATAAAGTTCAAAGCCTTGTAACGTCCTAGAAAAAAAGAAAAAAGATGTTCAAAAAACGATGCAAACATAAAGTAGACATATGGGGGATGTGAACTAGTAACTATTGTGTGTGATATTACTATCTGTTTTACAAGCAGATACGTTTAAATTTAGAAAAAGTCAATTTTGTGCACATTTTCTCTAAATGTTGGTGTTTTTCACAAATAAATACTGAATTTGTCGACCAAATTTTTTCAGCAACACAAAGTACAATATGTCACGAGAAAACAATCTCAGAATCGATTGGATAGCTAAAAGCATTCCAAAGTTATTACCACATAAAGTAACACATGTCAGATATGAAAACAGGCTCAGTCCTGAAGGGGTAGTTTGACATCCACTGTAAACAATCACATTCCCAACCAAAGTTCTATAATACAAAATCACTAAGTTATCCATCAGGAGGGCTGACATCAAACCCTGCCCCATGTATATCAACGGCAAAAAGGCTCTTGCATCGTTAGTTATGACTTACTTGTTATGCACCCTGTTGATATTTGTATATTTATATATAGGATAGATAGATAGACAGACAGACAGACAGACAGACAGACAGACAGACAGACAGACAGACAGATAGATAGATAGATAGATAGATAGATAGATAGATAGATAGATAGATAGATAGATAGATAGATAGATAGATAGGTAGGTAGGTAGGTAGATAGATAGATAGATAGATAGATAGATAGATAGATAGATAGATAGATAGATAGATAGATAGATAGATAGATAGATAGATAGATAGATAGATAGATAGATAGATAGATAGATAGATAGATAGATAGTGCCTTGCAAAAGTATTCACCCATCTTGGTATTTTTCTTCTTTTGTTGAATTAAACCTTGAATTAAAATAGATTTTTGGGGGGTTTGGTACCGTTTGATTTACACAACATAACTACCACTTTGAAGGTGAAAAATATTTTTTACTGTGACACAAGCAATAATAAAAACAGAGGACTTAAATGTGCATAAGTATTCCCCCCCTGAAAGTCAATACTTTGCGGAGCGCCTTTTGTGGCAATTACATCTATATGTCTGTATTAGCTTAGCACATATAGACACTGGGATTTTCTCTATTCTTCCAGGCAAAACTGCTCCAACTCCTTCATATTAGATGGGTTGCGTTGGCATACAGCAGTCCTCAAGTCATGCCACAGATTCTCAATTGGATTGAGATTTGGGCTTTAACTAGGACATTTTAAGACATTTAAATTATTTCCATTAAACCACGCCAATGTAGCTTCAGCAGGATGTTTATGGTCATTGTCCTGCTGGAAGATGAACCTCCGTCCCAGTCTCAAATCTCTGGCAGATGGAAACAGGTTTTCCTCAAGAATAACCCTGTATTTACTGCCATCCATCTTTCCTTCAATCCTGAACAGTTTACTAGTCAATTGTATTCTCATTTTACCAGAGAACCACGTGTTTGGGGAGTCTGCCACATGTTGTTTGGTGAGCTCAAAATTGTTTTTCTTTAAGCAATGTGTTTTTTTTCTGGCCACTCTACCATAAAGCCCTGCTCTGTGGGGTGTATGGCTCTATAGTGGTCCTATGGACAGATACTTCCATTTCCGCTGTGGATCCCGGAGCTCCTTCAGTGTTATTGTTGGAGTCTTTGTTGAATCTCTGATAATGCCCTCTTTGCCCGGTTTGTGAGTTTTGGTGGGCAGCCTTCTCTTGTCAGGTTTGGAGTTGTAGACTCAGGGGTCTTTTAGAACAGGTGGATTTATCCTGACATCGTGTGACAGATCATGTGACACTTTTATTGTACACGGGGAACTTATTCATCTAATTATGTCACTGCTGAAGATAATTGGTTTGACCTGATATTATTTAGGGGTTTCTTTGCATAGGGGTAAATACATAAGTACTCACAACTTTTCAGTTTTTAATATTATTTCTAAACAGGTTTTTCTTTTTATTCCACTGTAACAATTTGGACTATTTTGTCAGGTCCACTACATAAAATCACATTTAAAATCTATTTTTAATTTAGGTTGTAATAAAAAACAAACAAACAGGAAAATGACTCAAGGGTTGAATATTTTTGCAAGGCACTATATACTATAGTGAACCATGTTTTGACTATGGACACTGAGGAAGCTGAGCTTTTTTGCCTACGATACGCGTTGGGCGGGGTTTGGTGTCAGCGACTGATTGGATCTTCTAAAATCCTAGCTATGGCCATCTTGGCTGCTAGAAAAATAAAATAAATCGGTTTTCTCGTACCCCTGAGAATATCATGGCTGGGAGCATTCAAAAGGGCCTGTTTAGGGGTTTTTCAAAGGTTCACGCCAGTGACAGAGTTTATGAGATGATAGGTACAAATCCAAAATTGACATACTTTTGGAAATTCACACCTAGTATGGTGCATTGTACCAGAGTTTCCACATTGACAAAAAGATGGGAACATCTTATAGAGCCTGAAAGTGACCAAATAACATCCCAGGAGCACATTACAGAGGGAAGTTGGCTGTAGTTAGTGCCATCTGTACCCTCCAAGGAACTGCCCATGTCTTTTTTTCCACCTATGAATGTATGATAATTTACCCAAAGATGCGGAGAAATCATTATGCAAAGAAGAATTTATCTCTCTACTTCCTACAGATCTGAGACAAAAGGCAACTTAAAGTTTCTTGCCACTGTGTATTTAATATGTTGAAGCGACCCTCCAGTCCCCGCAAAAAAAAAGAAAAACTATAGTAGAAAGAATTTTAACTTACCTGGTGTCCATCCCGTTGGTTCTTCTCTGTCCATTGCCTCGTTCTTGGTCCCCGTTGTCTGCCATCCATCATGGCCGCAGCTGTCTCAGACACGCCCCCTCCTCCTTCACTGCCCTCTGGAGTGTGAGTAGAAAAGACCAGCCCTGACATCATCAGTGCTGGTCCATTAGAGGGCAGTGAAGGATGAGGAGGGGGCGTAAACTGTGAACCATATGTAAACTGTTGTGTGAACTGAGCCTAACACACATAGTTAATGTTTTTGATTCCAGCCGTAAACTGCGAACTTTATGTAAACCGTTGTGTGAACTGAGCCTAGCACACATACTTAATGTTGTTGATAAACCCAGGTAAATATAGACTAACCTTTTGTCTGAATTTCATGTTTTCTTTTAATTAAATGGCAATAACAGGAGCCACCAATTGGGCAATCAAACTTGTTTGTATAAGGGCGGATTTACACGAGAGTGTGCGTTTTTGCGCACGCAAAAAACGCGGCATTTTGCGTGCGTAAAAGGCACTTAACAGCTCCGTGAGTCATCACATATGATGCGCGGCTGCGTGATTTTCGCGGAGCCGCCATCATTATGACACTGTTTGGATGTTTGTAAACAGAAAAGCACGAGGTGGCAAACATACTTTTGACTGCTGTTGTGCAAATCACGCGCGTCCCACGGAAGTGCTTCCGTGTGGTGCGCGTGATTTTCACGCACCCATTGACTTCAATGGGTGCGTGATGCGTGGAAAAATGCAGAAATATAGGACCTGTCGTGAGTTTTACGCAGCGGACTCATAGACTAGCGTAGGTCCGTGCGATGCGCGTGAAAAACACGCGCGTTGCACGGACGTATTACACGTTCGTGTAAATCTGCCCTAAGGGTCTATTCACACATCCCAGGCAAATTTCTGCAAAAAAACCACAATATGACCTTGACATGTAAATAGATCCTAACATCCTTTTGTAGTGTTACTAATTTTGTTTATCCTTCATATATTATTTTTTTTAATTTTCGGATAATTACATTTGATTAAAAATCTTGAGGTTGTAAATGAGTAGGAAACTCAATATTTTGCATTTCTAAGAAATGACTGTGCAATCATTAATCAGGGTAAATTATGATTAGCAGGAAACCAGAGGAAAAAGAGAAAATTAAAACCTGCAATGAATACAAATAGGGCAGGTTCATCATATCAAGACTAAAGGGGGGGGGGGTTATAATGTACAGATGTGTCCACCATTACCTTTCCTTAAATCTGGTCAAAGTGATTCTGTCACCTTCGAAAACTGACAGCTGATTATATCTGCAATTTTAATCTTCCTACTCACTTGCATTCCCCGCCTGTAAGCCTGTCAATGGGCCGTGTGCTGCATGCTGAGGCATAGAGAGGACTACTAAGCTCGGCGATATATTAAAAAGGACTTCTAAGACTCATCATCTGCATGCAGCGCCCGGCCCAGAAAAATAAAAAATTAGAGTTCTTGGAAGGTGGGGAAGAAAAAATAAAAGTAATACAACGAAAAATGGCCAGGTCCTTCTACTGTTTACATATTCTGAACGTACGCTAAAGGATAATTTAAAAATGACTTTTGGTGGGTGCACTTTAAAAGACACAA
Source organism: Rhinoderma darwinii (assembly GCF_050947455.1). Taxonomy (NCBI): domain Eukaryota; kingdom Metazoa; phylum Chordata; class Amphibia; order Anura; family Rhinodermatidae; genus Rhinoderma; species Rhinoderma darwinii. Next base: position 349,597,780 of record NC_134689.1, read on the forward strand.
AGCTGTCTGAACTACAGGACATCGGAGGCCATGGACAAACAATTGTTGTAGACAAAAAATTACCATTCCCTTACATATTTTCTTATTCAGAGCATATTGTGTTTTTTTTTTAATTGACTTCCAATGTATAATACTAGTGGGTGCTCATAATGCATGCTATGGTGCCCTCCATCTCAAAATCCTCCATCCTAAATACAGATGAAACTTTTCAAAGGAAAACATTCCATTATGCCTCCCAAATATGCCTTTTTTTGAGGGACAGCCCATATTTTGGCCCCAAACCCTCCTTACTCCTGAAATGTTTTTCTTTGGGAATATATCATTAGATAATATTAATAAATTAACATTTAGAATGGATTTGCTTGAACAAGTGGATCTTGGGCTTAGTGGACCATAAATGTTCCTCTTTAACAATTTAAAAAGTTGGGATGTATACAGATAAAATGATGGAAGGCCTTTGGTATATGTTACCTCACAGAAAGCCATGTTCTATGTAAAGAATTGTGATTCCCTCTGGAAAACCAAAAAATCTATAGAATAGTGTAGTTCCTGTTATTTATTTTATCCTATAACAGGGATGAGAGCTGTTCTCACACGATGTACTCTTGAGATTGTATTATAATTGGTGTTCCAGGACAGCACAGGTTGAGCATTCCATCTCCGTGATCACAAGTATTTAGCTGCATCCACTGTAGTAAAATATGACCATTTTGTCCAGTAGTTATGAGCATTTATTTTTCAGATTATAGTGGCAAAACATAGGCAGAAGTTACCACTTTGCTAAATGATATATCTTTATAATTTGTAAAAAATTATGTTCTTTATGCACGGCCAAACTACTGGACCAATCTGCACAAAATTTGGCACATAAGTAAATCACGCGCTTTTCAAAGGTTATACACCTCAGCTCTCTAGAGACTACCGTTCTCGACATAGTCACAAAAAAATGTAGTCCAAAAGCAAATATGGCACCACTGGCTTCCACATCAAGGACCTTCCTCCATATCACATGACCCGTATTAGCCAATAGAAGCTCGCAGGTTCTTCATTCTTAGCCTCACTGACATACACACAGTTTTAGACCAGGTTCCCATAACAACCCAGTCATTTTTGTTTTACACCGGGTCTCCATAACAATCCTGCTATTTTTCTTTACTCACCGTGAATGGACTGTACCTATACTACACTGAACCTATACTGGATTGCAGCATTCTCATACATTGAGCCCCTTTCAGACCAGTCATGCCTCTAAAAAGGAACCCTGCTCTTGGATTTTATTGCATATGTTGGCTTAATATCAATAGGAAACAATGTTTTTAACCACACACAAAAAACAAATGAATAGACCCGCGCAAAGCCGGGTAACTCTGATAGTTCTTTATAAATGTGATAATTTAACAGATTAAAGGGCAAAATAGATCTAAACTATAAATTATATATATAACTATAAATTATAGAGCGAAATAGATCTAAACTTCATCAGAGTATGTTAAAGGTCATAGGAAAGGGAACTGTTAGCACCATTAATTAATTTTCATGCTGGGGCAAATATGTTTTTTTCTTTTGAAATATTAGGGAAAAGGCCTTTACGTGAATGACGTAAAGGCATTCACGTAAAGGTAATGGTGCCGAAACCCGGGAGATTGCTCGTCTGATAGCTGTCGCTTTACATCTGTGAATTACAAAAAAACGCGGTAGGTAAGGAGCTTATTCTTACACCATTCACACATGTATTGAGTAAGCCTCGGAATTTAGCTGTCATGACGTCACGTCTTCTGGACGTGGCACTTTATCCAGCAGTGGTATGAAAGATGGATCAAAAAAGGTATGTTGAAACTTTTTGTGTGATCAAAGATTGCAGGTGCGTACGTGATCTTGAACTGTTAATATGAAAGACAAGGACATTTTTTCCAGCGATTACATTGTTAACCCAAAAAAATGTGAGAAGTGTAAGACCTCCCCCCCTTTGGAATGACGTAGCGCATGGTGAGAGAAGTTGTAACTCACATGTGAAGCTTTTGAAATGAAAGGATTGTAGTTTGGAAAGTGAGGAAAAGAAAAAAATTGTGCTTGTTGCTCTGTTGTAGTATGTCATTATTATTTAGTTGTTGCGTAAAATCGTTGAGGATTAATAGCTATTCTGTTACCTGTTTGCTCTGGGATTATAGTTGGGAGGTACTGACTGTTTGTAGGTGACAGAAAAGTTGGATATTTGTGAGTAATATCCTGTAGTACCACAAGGGCTTCAATGGTTAAGTCCTGATAATGGAGAATCCAGTGCAACAGGGAAAACTTTGAATGTAGTTTTGAATAATCATTGATACACTTTTAGCACACACTGCCATCTTGTAATACTGTGTGTAAGGGTCCTTCTGTATGAACCAAAAGCTATACCCCGGCAGTGAGGGGTTTGTAGATGTATGAAATGAATGTGACCAACTCCTGTTTGATTCAATGGAGGTTCATGAATGTCGATTGTGTTGAAGAATTTGCTCTTGCAATTGTTGATTGGCAGCATTTTGTCTGTTCTTGATGTTCAATACAGTGAGGGATCAGAGGAAAGGATATCCTACAGCTAGAATGTCTGGAGGAACGACTTTTGATATCGTATTGGTAAGACAGTCTACGAGATAGACTGGTCTGAGATATCTGTCGGCAAACGTGGCCAGTTTGCCTGGAGGTGGGGGATTTACCGGAGGTCACCCTACTGCTCACCGACCATGGGGTCAAGAGAAATTGAGACAAAAATGCGGGACAGCCTTGGGGCACGGGTCCCGGCCAACATTATAGTAGAATGAGCAAAAGGAGCTGGGCCTTTAATTGTAAAGAATTTGAAGGCAAAATAACACACTGTAAAAAAAATTGTTGAAGAGGCTGGCAGCGGTAAGATGGATGTTTGCATGTGAGAAATAAAATGGTTTGTGGAAAGTTGAGAAAGGGATGGTGGATGGCCAGGAGTAACAAGGCATAAGTTAAAATGACAAAGTAAGTGATTACAGGTGGTTACAAGTAAGTTGATGTGAGAAAGAACAATTTGAATACAGGTGTAAATTTTGATAGGAAGAGTGAAGAAAACGGAGCAGCCGGGTACATTGCAGTTACAAATGTGGGTCAGAACGGGGAGGGTGTAATGTGACATCTGTGTGATGTGTGAAACATGTGTGTAATGTAACATGTGTGAAACTAGTTGCCACAATAAAGCAGATCTATATTGTATGTGCTTATTTTTAACAGCAGTAATGTCTAAAAATGTTAGTGTCTTGTGTATGGGTTTAAAATCAGTTCCTCTCCTCTGTGTAAAGGAATGTTTCTTATCTTTGCGCATGCGCTGTTGTCCGTAACTACACCAAGCGAGAAAAATATTACAGCCGGCTGGATTTGTCTGCAAAAAGATAAAAGTTACGCTGCATATTTATGTGTTATGATGTGATACGATTTAATGTTGGAATGTTTTTATGTTAATTCAAATGAATTAAAATACAGATATTGTGAGATATTTGGTCTTGAAAATGTATGTGCCCCTACTTTTCCCTATTCTTATGTATAGTTTATTGGTTTGCAGTAATTAATATTACCAGATATATTATTTTCTGTTTTATTGAATAAATAATTACAATTGCTTTGTTTTTGTTTTCACACATGAGGCACGTGCTATAGTGCTACCTAAATGTTATTTTTGAAAATGTATGATGTTTTACAGGTAAATGGTTGTAAGTTATTTAAAAGATAAAATGTATTTTTGTCAGGAGAAAGTCATTTTTGTTCCAGGCTGTTGTTTATTACAGGGGGCCAAACTAGTGCCCCCCAGATAGAGTGCCCGCCCTTACTCTGTTGAGATATGTAGTTTTGAACCCTGCTACATTACTTTCGCAGAGTCCAAATAGGAGAGAGTAGTGAGGGGACTGATCAGGTCCAATTTTGTTTTGTTTTGTGTTTTATTTTGTTTTGAATTAATGAATTTGGTTCTAGGTCTACAAAATGTGTATGAGACCCCAATAAGTAATCCAGATTAAATGTGTATGACAGTAACCTACATTTTGAGGTTTTTCTGTATAGATGGTTCCGGATCCTTCTAGAATGGTAAATATTGCACTGGGTATGCTCTGCTGTAGTCTCCACCCAATATGAGGTATTGTGTAAGAGACCATCCCCCGCCAGCAAATTTACACAGGAGGCGAGGTGACGTCACTAACAGATGAGTCTTTACAGATTTAGATGGCAGAGAAGGCAAAAAAATTGTCTGAATATTGTTCATTTTATGCCAGATTTCAGTAAAATAATTTGTTTGTTTTTGTATTAATCAGGTATTTACAGGACCTGGTGGGGGTGGGATTTACCAGTGTCCTGGATCATTAAATGAATGTGGAAAAATAAAACTCCATCCTTTTGAAATGTTCTATCTATATGTGACATTGGTTTTTAATGTAGATTTGTAATGTAAAGATACTTCATCATATACAGTATGTACAAGACAGGATACGAAGCACGGGGTAAATTATCCAGAAACCACTCCTACCTTCTTGTTCATCTCAAGGAGCAGAGCTGGAGGTGCTCGCTGAGGCTAGTAACCAGGCAAAAGGTAAGATGTTTACACTGACTCTAGGTACTGACTCTAGGTACGCTTTTGGCATCGCCCACAATTATGGGCCAATTGGTAGTAGGAACTTTATTGGATCATCAGGTAAACCAATTGGGAGCGTAAGAGACAGACCTGACAACAAGAGTATGTGCAGCCAGGTATCAGTAAATTGGCTTGTCCCTGGATACAATAATGCCACCACTAGGTTCGTAGCAGCCTGCATGATGTGCGCATGGCATGACATAGGTAAAACAGTAAAGGTACCTATGAAAAGTGCAGCCCGGCCAGATTACCCGTCCCAGCGACTGCAGAACAAACAACTACTCGAGGTAGTTGTGTATGGAAAGATGCTTGTATGTGTGGACTTGTTCTCAGGGTGGCCTGAAGCCTGGCCAGTATCTTCCCCACTGCAGAAGTTGTGTGTAGTGACAGAGGAACAGTTTTTATCCAAAGTATTGAACTGGTGTTTGTACAATGATAAGATGTCAGCAGTTCTCCAGATGTTATTCCAAAGTTAGTTTGTTTAACCCCTTCCGGCCGCAGCCCTTTTTCAGATTTTCATTTTCGTTTTTTCCTCCCCACCTTCCAAAAGCCATAACGTCTTTATTTTTTCGTCAATATAGTACTATGAGGGCTTGTTTTTTGTGGAACGAGTTGTAGTTTTTCGTAACACCATTTATTTTGCCATATAATGTACTAGAAAACTTGGAAAAAATTATTTGTGGGGTACAAAATGAAAAAAACAGCGATTCCTCCATGGTTTTTAGCGCGCCGTTTTTACGGAATTCACTGTGCAATTAAAACAACATGTTAACTTTATTCTCTGGGTCAATACAACTACGGCGATACCAAATATATATAGTTTTTTCTATATTTTACTACTTTTACATGTAAAAACCTAAGTGTAAAAAAGAAAATTTATTTTGTGTCGCGAAATTCCGAGAGACACAACTTTTTTATTTTTCCGTCAATTAAGTGGTATGAGGGCTTATTTTTTGCGGGATAAGCTGTAGTTTTTAATAATACTATTTTGGTGTAAATGCGACAGTTTGATCACTTTTTATTTCATTTTTTGTGGGAGATTAGGTGACCAAAAAATAGAGATTCTGGCGTTTACAATTTTTTTTATTTACGGCATTCACCGTGCAGGTTAAAGAGGCTCTGTCACCAGATTTTGCAACCCCTATCTCCTATTGCAGCAGATCGGCGCTGCAATGTAGATAAGAGTAATGTTTTTTGTTTTTTTTTAAAACGAGCATTTTTGGCCAAGTTATGACCATTTTTATATTTATGCAAAGGAGGCTTTCTAAAGTGAAACTGGGTGTGTTTAAAGTTATGTACAAGCGGGCATGTATTGTGTATGTACATCTGTGCGTTTTTACTTCTTTTACTAGCTGGGCGTTGTGACTAGAAGTGTATGATGCTGACGAATCAGCATCATCCACTTCTCTTCGTTAACACCCAGCTTCTGGCAGTGCACAGACACAGCGTGTTCTCAAGAGATCACGCTGTGACGTCACTCACTTCCTGCCCCAGGTCCTGCATCGTGTCGGACGAGCGAGGACACATCGGCACCAGAGGCTACAGTTGATTCAGCAGCAGCATCAGCGTTTGCAGGTAAGTAGCTACATCGACTTACCTGCAAACGCCGATGCTGCTGCAGAATCAAATGTAGCCTCTGGTGCCGATGTGTCCTCGCTCGTCCGACACGATGCAGGACCTGGGGAAGTGACGTCACAGCGTGATCTCTCGAGAACACGCTGTGTGTCTGTGCACTGCCAGAAGCTGGGTGTTAACAAAGAGAAGTGGATGATGCTGATTCGTCAGCATCATACACTTCTAGTCACAACGCCCAGCTAGTAAAAGAAGTAAAAACGCCCAGATGTACATACACAATACACGCCCACTTGTACATAACTTTAAACACGCCCAGTTGTACTTTAGAAAGCCTCATTTGCATAAATATAAAAATGGTCATAACTTGGCCAAAAATGCTCGTTTTAAAAAACAAAAACGTTACTCTTATCTACATTGCAGCGCCGATCTGCTGCAATAGGAGATAGGGGTTGCAAAATCTGGTGACAGAGCCTCTTTAAATAATGATATATTGTAATAGTTCAGACTTTTACAGATGCGGTGATACCAATTATGTTTATTTATTTATTTTTTTACTATGCTCTAGGGGGGAAATGGGAAAAGGGGGGATTTTTGAACTTTTAATATTTTATTTTATTTTACACAAAAAAAACACTTTATTTAACTAATTTTTACTTTTTTTATTAGTCCCCCTAGAGGACTTCAACCAGCGATCGTTAGATGTAATGTAATGTATTGCAGTATATCATGATTCTGACAGGCAACTATTAAGCCCTTAATAGGCTTAATAGGTGTACAAAGATGGCGGACCTGGGGGTATTCATTAGGCCCCCAGGCAGCCATAGCATCCACCGCCCCCCCCCCTTCCCCCGTGGCAATTGCATTGCGGGGGCGCAAAGAGCTGTTAGAGGGGGTCGCCCCCTCTTTCTACCTATTTAAATGCTGCGGTCTCTGTTGACGGGAAGGGGTTAATAATGATATTCAAGAAGTGCTGTGGGCATATTAAATACTGAGGTTAAGTTTTATGTAAAGTTCTAGACCAGCGTGCCTTATCATTGGACTATTGGAGGCATGCGTCAGATAAAAGGTACAGAAGCGGAATATTCCCATTTGAAAACATTTTTATTTATTTTATTTTTTTTGTTGTTGTGAAAGGAAAATTTTAGAGCAGAAAATTCTGTGCAGTCTGTATATAAAGAAGAAGATCATGTATCACTTTTAGTTACTGCTCAATGTGAACCTTTAATGTAAAGATGTTATTTGTTAATGTTTTTCTTCAATTGAATTATCTGATTAAGATCAATTAATGATTATGCGATGTAAAAGATTGTTCTCCACAGGAAGAGTCCAACTGGGAGCGGAAGGTGTGAAAACCACATTCAAATAGAATGTGGATGGATAAAGGAAGGTAAACCGGTAGCACCCAAGGCACGCTTGATGCCACTTGCACTGATGGTGTGACCTCACATATGACCCAAGACTGCAAGGATCGATTTGGTAAGATCTAATTGGTATGTCCCAGGCTTTACAGCTGTTGCTGCTAAATTCTGTTAGAGCTGTTTGATTTGCCTACAGTACAGTCCTGGCAGACCGGTGCCAACTTTATCATACCAGCCTCCCACGAAGAGAACAGACCTTGAGAGGCCTTCCCAGGCAATACAAATCAGAGTAAGAAAAATTGGTTTGCGACATTTGTCAGATAAACATGTGGAATCTGTGTATATTTTTGTGAGTTGGAGCTGTTCCAGGCAATCAGCTCAGATCACCCCAGGCTCACAGTACAGCCCAGTGATGTATACTAAAAGAGACAGTGTCTGACAGATGAGAAGGACCAAGCCAAGTCTTGATGACATCAGCAAAGGTCAAAGTAAAGCAAAAACCAAAAAAAGTGAACCCGTTAGCAGCATCCAAGTGTTTAGACGTAAGTGACCAGGAGAAGGGTAATAATAAATCCCCCACTGTACACCACCGTACAGTCTGACACCATAAATTGTGTGGGTTACCCTGAGGGTCACTGTCAGTGAAGAGTAGAAGATAGAAGAGGATGATGATGATGTACAGGACTTGTCAACGTACTGGTGGGACCCTATAACCAAACCGGACATTGGTGATGGCATTATTTTATTAGTTGTGGCCCTGTTGATACATTGTTTGAGTTTTATATTGATAATATATAATTTCTGTAATTTAATATGAGAAAAAGGGGGGCTTGTGAAGGTTGGTTTATTTGCCTAGATTCTCTGTATGAAATTGCATTATGAATTATCAAGCAGAATGCCGAATTACTAAAATAAGTATTCTGCATTTTGTAATGAACTTTCCTCTATATAATTCAAAGAATCATCTTATCTTCATGTGTTAAACGTGTGGCCTTCATGCCCCAGTGCCTGTTGGAACACTCGTCTAAATTTCAGTCTAATATATTTTGAGCCATTGACTTCCACGACACTAGATACATCCCACATAATATCTGATTTTGGTGTGTTGACACCATGTGTCCATATTGATTTTGGATTCAAAATTCAATGTATTTTAAAAGTTACAGACAGGGTGATGTCTTCATTGACCTTCGGTGCAGCACCACAAAAGATAGTCGCTGTCATGTTAACATCCCGCTTACCATAGCTACTGTGCTGCATGGATGCTGTATGTATGCTTTACTGTTCTGTGCGGGTGCTATGCTGGTGCCATACGTGTGAGGTTTGCGAATTGTATGAGTAGTGTATATAAATATGTGTGCTGCATACTGTACAGGTACTGCGTGAGTGTTGTGCTGGAGATGTATGGGAGCTGTTTTTGTATTGCACAGGGTTCCATGTAGGCTAAAACCTGCCCTGACTACCAGAAATTAACCTACAGGCTGCAGGTTTTTTTTATGCCATGTCATTTTCAGAAAATCTGCAATGAAATTGGCATATGTGGTATGCAGATTTCGGTGCGGATTCCACCCTATGAATTGCCATGCACAAATTATTTCCTCTACATTTGGATGGTGTTGTTGTGCTGTAAATTGCTGCAGATTGTCAGTACGGAATCCGCACTGAAAATCTGTAGCAATTCCATAGCATGTGAATTCACCCGTAAGCCAGGTTCACACATCACCTAAATATTAAACTGCTGAACCGGCAAACAAATTGCCACCAAAATCCACAATGAAATCTGCATGTGGAACGTGAATTTTATTGCAGATTTTGGTGCGAATATAGCTGCGGATTTAACTCAATGAATGAAATCCACGGTAAAAATCTATGGCATTTCCGCAAGATAGGACATGTGGCGGATTTGAAAATCTGTAGCATGTCTAGAATCCAATGCAGATTTTTTAAGCTGTAAGTGAAGAAAGTTTGTTAAAATTCCACTCCTTTATATCATACTGTACTTTGGTGCAGAATTTCAGTGCGGATTCTGCAACTGAAGTTCTGCAATACGCAAATGCACGATGTGTGAACCCAGCCTAAGGCCTTATTCACAATGGGCATTGCGCATCTCGGACGTGAAAAATGGCCGTCGGAGGTGCATCCTTACTCTGCCCTGCAGGACGCGATATCAAGCATCCCCCATAGACTAGAGTCTATGAAGGGATGTGTGAAAAAATAGGACATGTCCTATTTTCTCACGGACCCCTCACACAGTCTGTTGAAACAACGGTCGTGTGAACGGCCACATCGAATTCTATAGGTCTGTGTGACGGCCGTTGTTTTAACAGCCGTGACAAGGAAGTTTAACACGTTCGTGTGAATAAGGCCTTAGTCTTACCAATTTAGTGTCCAAACCTTCAAGCTTTTTACCGTAAGGGTATGTTCACATGGCCTATTTTCGGCCGTTTTTCGGGGCATAAACGGACGAAAAACGGCTGAAAAATCAGAAGCAGAACGCCTCCAAACATCTGCCCTAAGGGTATGTTCACACAAAAACTCGAAAACGGCTAAAAACAGCTCCTGATTTTCAGACGTCTTTTAAGCCACTCTCGATTTTCGCAGCGTTTTTCGCTGCGTTTGTTACGGCCGTTTTTGGAGCTGTTTTCGATAGAGTCAATGAAAAACACCTCCAAAAACTTCCCAAGAAGTGACCTGCACTTCTTTTTCGTGGCCGTTCCTTTTATGCGTAAAAAAACGCCGTGAAAAACGCTCCGTTAGAAAAGAACGCAGTTTTCCCATTGAAATCAATGTGCAGATGTTTGGAGGCGTTCTGCTTCTGATTTTTTGCCCGTTTACGGCCTGAAAAACGGCCGAAAATAGGCCGTGTGAACATACCCTTAGTCTCAAGTTTAAAACTGCTTCAATATTAGGTCATTGCATTATGAGTAACTCCCTAATGACATTTGGTTACTAGCGATGGTAAAATCGAGCCTCACAGCTTATCATAGAAATTCGCAATTTGAGGAATCAATGGGGAAAAGAAACTTGAAGATTCTCTCATTTCTATTGGTTAGGGGTAATAAATCTGCAGAGCTATGGAGAATCAAATCTCCCATTATTATCATTACAAAGAATAAATTAGAAACAAATAAAACTGAAAAATCCAACATTCTACATTAACACAAATATGTAGTCTTAATTTATCAATCAACCAAAGTTTAAATTGTCTCTGCTGGTTCTTCGAACTTTATACAAGGCGTTCTGTGTCTTCAATGTTTGCTAAATAAACTTCAATGGGTAAGTCTTACTATGACATAGGAATGTAGGATCTCAAGTGAGATGTATGTTACCATCCATGGATAAATCCCGTTCTTCAAACTTTCTCAATATTGTTAGCAGAGACAAAAATTAATACACATTGTACTACTGGATAATGGGATAAAGAAGGTCATTTAAAGAACAGTTCAAGTCACATAATCTTTATACATAGATGCAGTCAGCATTTGGGCTGCTGGAAACCCTACATGCTCTTTTCAAGTCCTACAATTTGAGATGTTAAGCGTCAAGGTACCACATCCAGACATCTCCTGACCTTGGTGTTCTTGTTCCGCCGGGTTAAAAGACTAAATGGTGTAGCATGAGTAAAATTCACAAGGCACAATCTACTGAGGGCTGATATTAAGGGGATTATCTGGAGAAAAAAACAACTGCCGATTAATCCTAAAATAAGATTTAAATATACTTCCCAATATAGTTGAATTTTTAATTTTGTCCATAAACATCAAATGAAACACTGGTCACTTGATCCCGGAATCTCTGTAATTTCCACCGACATGATGACGTGCCGACACAGTGCCACATGACTTCTCCTTGATTCCGACTGTTCGTGTCAGCATGTCAACAAAAACCATTGAAAAGGTCCAGCTAAAGGTTCTTGCCACTGTGTATTTAATGCGCTAAAAGTCAAGATAAAGATGGCTACATCTGTATTAGGATAGTCCCACCCCTTTTTTTTACCAACCTAAATGACAAATGTAATTTGCCAATTAGGTAGTTTAAAGGGAAAGTGAAAATGGCTTTTAAAATTCAAAATGTGATGCTTACAAATGGCACCATAGGCATATAAGAGAACCAGGATCATATTATAGCATGTGTAAAAGGGGCAACTGTTCCATGTTCTTGACCATTTGTATCCTGAAACAAATAATGTACGTATAGCATTATTGTATAGGTTATGTTGATACTATGGTAATATGATTTAGCACTGTATGGCGATATTATTTAGGCACTGTTGCTACATTAAGCCTCTAATTTGGGCAGTAAAATGGCAGCATTACTCTCCCTTTCTTTAAAAACAAAAAAATAAAAGCAGGCACTTACATAAATTTGGCCCATGGGTTCTACTTCATGCCTATTAATCCAATGCTGAAGAGAATCCGTACTGCATGAACAAACTTGTAAGAAATTCTATAGTGAATGCAGAAGCACAGAAGATGCAGAGACTGAAAAGACTTCAGATTGAAATGTTACAAGAATACTTTTCCATAATGTACTTGTCTGTGAATAACATGGGTACTTAATAGTCTGCAAAATGCTCTATGCTGCAAAAACGTATGCACAGCTGAACCCACCGGACCAATAACTGTCAATCAAATGAAAATATATCTACATTTACAAGTGAATCCTCCAAATCCAAAAACAAGGCTTCATGGGCAGTCCTGATGTATGAGCAAATGACCATACACCATGAAATAGACAAAATTATGGAAATAAAGCAGCAGAATAGATCTGTCGCTCATGATAAATGCTGGGCTGACTGGTAATCAAAAGACAAATCATTCATTGCTCTTTATAACTTTCAGGAAAGTCAATAACGTATTCGCAGCAATCACTAAAGGAAATGTTGTTTTGAGAAAATAGAATTTATGATAGTATCAGAATACAATGAACTGTCTGGACTTAAAAAATCATCTGACCTCATATTGTGTGACATGCAATGCAATTACGACACAATGCGTACCATACGGCGGTGGCCAATGAGAAGAATGTTGTTGTCCTTATGCATGACCCCACTATTTTAGAATAAATTCCTAGGATACTATGCTGATGGACTGATATATCTACAGTAAGGGCAGATACAGACGGACGTTGCGTTTTTGCGCGCGCAAACAACGCGGCGTTTTGCGCGCGCAAACAACGCGGCGTTTTGCGCGCGCAAAAAACATTTGACAGCTAACTCTTTCAGCACCCTCGACAGTGAATGCCGAACACAATATTGAAAAACCTGTTGAAAAAAAAGAAAAAGTTCGTACTTACCGAGAACTTCCCGGCCGTTGCCTTGGTGACGCGTCCTTGGTGACGCGTCCTTGGTGACGCGCCTCTCGACATCGGGCCCCACCTCCCTGGATGACGCGCCAGTCCATGTGACCGCTGCAGCCTGTGCTTGGCCTGTGATTGGCTGGAGCTGTCACTTGGACTGAATTGTCATCCCGGGAGGTCAGACCGGAGGAAGAAGCCGGGAGTTATCGGTAAGTCAGAACTTCGTTTTTTTTTTCTACAGGTTCATGTATATTGGGATCGGAAGTCACTGTCCATGGTGCTGAAACAGTTTAACTCTTTCAGCACCATGGACAGTGACTATCTCCTGACGTCGCATACCGATAATTTTTTTGCCGGGTTCGGCCAAAACGAGTTCGGCCGAACCCTGTGAAGTTCGGTTCGCTTGTCCGGCTTCGCTCATCGCAAAGACACTCCGTTTGGATGTTCGGAAACAGAAAAGCACGCAGTGCTTTTCTGTTTACATTCATCCTTTTGACAGCTGGTGCGCTGTTTCAGTCGGTTCGCACGGAAGTGCTTCCGTGCAACCTGCGTGGTTTTCACGCACCCATTGACTTCAATGGGTGCGTGATGCGCGAAATACGCAGAGTTATTGAACCTGTCGCGCTTTTTGCGCAGCAGACAAACGCTGCGCAAAAAGCACGGACTGTCTGTACTGCCCCATAGACTTGTATTGGTCCATGCGTGCCGCGTGAAAACCACACGGCCCGCACGGACCGAATACACGCTCGTGTGAATCCCCCCTAACTCTTAGGCCATGTTCAGATGTGGCAAAAATTTTCCGCTGCAAATGCTGGTGCAGATTCGGGGCAATGAATCTTCACCAACATTTGCATATTTGACAAGTAATTCAGACGTTGCAGATATCACAGCGGACTTGCCACAGATTTCAGTTTTTGCATTGCAAAGGCTGAAATCCGCAGTGAAGTTCCACTTCTCCGCAACATAATGAGCATGCTGCGGAGGGGAAGTTCTGCACCGCCTCTGGCAGGGCTTAATAGAAGCCTGTCAGAAAGAATACATTAGTATTACAGTATATAGTGCAAGCGATCCAACGATCGCTGGTTGAAGTTCCCTAGGGGGACTAATTAAAAAAGTAAAAATTTGTAAAACAAATGGGTTTTTTTATGTAAAAAAATAACCTTTTCGCAATTTCCCCCTAGAGCATTGTAAAAAATAAATAAATAAATAAACATAATTGGTATCACCACATCCGTAAAAGTCTGAACTATTACACTATATCATTATTTAAGCCGCACGGTGAACGCCTTAAAAAAGTAAAAATGTAAACGCCAGAATCTCTATTTTTTGCTCCCACAAAAAATGGAATAAAAAGTGATCAAAACGTCACATTTACCCCAAAATTGTAACATTAAAAACTACAGCTTATCCTGCAAAAAATAAGCCCTCATACCACTTGACGGAAAAATAAAAAAGTTATGGCTCTCAGAATTTGGCGACACAAAATAAATTTTCTTTTTTACACTTAGTTTTTTCCTTTTAAAAGTAGTAAAACATTAAAAAAAACTATATATATTTGGTATCGCCGTAATCGTATTGACCCACAGAATAAAGTTATCATGTTGTTTTAATTGCACAGTGAATTCTGTAAAAACGAAGCGCAAAAAAATAATGGAGGAAACGCTGTTTTTTTTGTTTTCTACTCCACAAATAAGTTTTTCCCGTTTCCAAGTACATTATATGGCAAAATAAATGGTGCTATGAAAAACTACAACTCATCCCGCAATAATCAAGCCCTCATAGGACTATATCGGAAAAATTAAAAAGCTATGGCGTTTGGAATGTGGGGAGGAAAAAAACGAAAATTAAAATCTGAAAGTTGTTTACGACGGGAAGGGGTTAAAGAACCCCACAGCACTACAGTCAACAGCATGAAATTATTAATGAATGTCCTTATGAAATATTTTCCAAGTAAATACGTCGTATGAACATGAAAAGGTTGTAAAGATGGTTTTTAGAAAAATATCTTTTGAGAAGTCTCGGTCAGAAACACACACAGAGGACTGGAGCACAAGCTCTTTTTAGCCCACATGCAAGAACAGAAGAAAATCCTTGAGAAATTGCCAACAAAAGAAAATATTGGAGCATAAAGAGGATTCTGCAATCTTTAAAGTATTCTGACTTTTTTCTAGCAGGGAAAGTAGTCCTTTATTTACTGGTTGTGATGTTTCAGTTAACCTGTTAATAACAGGTGAGGTTTAGCCTTGCTTAGTCTCCATCGCAGGCAGAGAAGTGGTAGGGGGGATAATGGTACCTAAGCTCTTACCCTTCTCCACAAACCTATTGTTTACAGGCTCCGATTGGGGGTCAAAAAATTAATGCATCCAAGGAAATGTATAAAATTTCTAACATTTTTTTTAACTTTGGATTGCAATTTCAGACCCTTTTAATGTCTATGACTAGTTTAATTGTACGACTCACTTTCCATAAGCAAGGGGTACATGTTAGAACTTTGCATTAAAAACTCTGCATTGTGGCGTTCCACTGTTATTCTTCTTGGAAATGTATGAATCAATTGACACCTGGAAGTTTCCATTCCCCTTGTCAAAAAGGTGTGTTCCTACATATTCTAAGGCTGGATTCACACGAGCACATTACGTCCGTAATGGAGGGAACGTATTTCGGCCGCAAGTCCCGGACCGAACACAGTGCAGGGAGCCGGGCTCCTAGCATCATAGTTATGTACGATGCTAGGAGTCCCTGCCTCACTGCAGGACAACTGTCCTGTACTGAAAACATGATTACAGTACGGGACAGTTGTTCTGCAGAGAGGCAGGGACTCCTAGCATCGTACATAACTATGATGCTAGGAGCCCGGCTCCCTGCACTGTGTTCGGTCCGGGACTTCCGGCCAAAATACGTTCCGTCCATTACGGACGTAACATGGTCGTGTGAACCCAGCCTAACACTGTAAGCACTGAGCCTAAAATGTCAGTGTGTATGATGAATATAATTGTAAGACCCAGTTATCTAGTTATTCATAAATTTTCAAAAGGAATAACAGAGGAAATGCACAATGCAGAGTTCTAAAAAAATATATTGTTAATTCACGGGGAATGGCAAGATTTACTAAAACCGACATGTCCTGAGAGCCGATAGACAGGCAGCTACGAAGAGCATCTCTTGCTTTGGAGAAATTGTCATGTCTGTGCGTTACACCTACAACCCATTGAGTGCTCCTGCAGTGGCGCTACAGAGGGATTTGAAGTCTTGTTCTCATGACAGGAGAGCAGACAAGTCCTATTTTAGGTTTAAGCAGAAGCTCTGTATGTGTAATGAATGGGCCAACGGTGTGGTTCTATTTCCTAATATTAGTACAAATTGTGGATTCTTTTTAGCACTCCTACTTAAAGGGAATGTGTCGCTAGAATTTTTTTAATTTTTTTTAGTTAAACTGTAATGACAGGGATAGGGAAACAGACAAGTGAGCTCTAATCTACCCGCCACTCAGTTCCTGCCTACTTGCAACGACCCCCCCCAGGCGACGGGGTACAACTGGGCGACGGTCCCTACACTCAGTAAGTGCACGACAGACAACCAGACAAGGAAACACAGAACAAAGGGAAACGGGGCAGTTTCCCACAGCAACACCGTGAGCAACAAGAGAAGTAAACGAGCCGAGTCAAACCAGGAGAGTACGAGGTGCCAAACGCAGAGCAGGAGAGTAGTGAACAAGCCGAGTCAAACCAGGAGTGTATGAGGTACCAAACGCAGAGCAGAAGAGTAGGCAGTAAGCCAGGGTCATATGAAGCAGGGTCAAATAGTACAGAAGCTGCAGCAGGGCTAGGAAACCAGCAGAGAAGAATCACAAGCAAGGAGGAACAGGAAAGGCAGGTATAAATAGACAGAGGGCAGGAGCTAGCTCCGTCTGGCCAGGCTGTGATAGGCTCTCCCACTCCTAAGCCTGCCATCCTGAGTGGTGGAAGATGGAGACAGTCTCACAGACATAGAAGCAGGTGCAGACTGATTACCTATGGGCGTGGATACAGAAGCTGTGCCTGGCAGATCCTTAGCATAAACAGTTAGTATATACATGATTACACATTGTTCTAATTTTTTTAATTTTTTCACGAGTCAGGAAATATTATAAATTAGATTCTAATATATAACATTTCCATGTGCTGGTCACTAGAGGGAGCAATTCACAAAATTGCAGCATTGGCATGTGGCATAAAGCAATCTCATTGCTTTATGCTGCAAAATTGGAGAAGACACACTCGCTCTAGCGTCATCAAACAATCCCCCCTCCTTTCACCTGGCTTGTGCCAGGAGAAAGGAGGGGGTTGAATGTTCAAACCTCCAACACTGTGTGCCGCCATTTTTTGAGCGAATGCACAGTGTAGTAGGCTTACATACAGTGGTAATCACACAGTAAAACACGAACATACACAAACATAACTTACCTGCTCCTGCCGCCGCCGCTGCTGCCGCTCCGTCCGCCCCGTCCGCTCGTAATCCTTGTTCTTGAACACATGTCCGGAAGCCGCGACCGGAAATAGTCATCTTACTGTCCGGCCGCGGCTTCCGGTCAACATGAAAATGGCGCCGGATGTCGCTCGGCCGAAGACCTTCCTTATGAACTGTATGGGAGCAGCGCATGCGCCGTTCACACGCAGACGCAGTACACCATAGTGAATGGAATGGCTCCCGTTCGCATTCTCTATGGGGTTGTATGTGCCATATTCCATCTCTGTATGTGTCGTTAATCGACACATACAGAGATGAAAAAAAAATGGCAGCCCCTATAGTGTAGTAAAAGTAAGAAAAAATAAAAAGTAAAACACAAAAACACAAATAAATAAAATGTATTTTAATAACACACTAAAAGCAAATTTATATATAAAAAAATAAAAAATTTGCGACACCTGTCCTTTAAACAAACCATTCTACCATAAAATGTCCATCTTCTGGATTTCTAGCTTTGTACATCATGCATTATGGCTCAAGCATCAGCATATAGTAAAGAACCTTGATATGTGTACCCTGGGTACTATACACCAGCATCACCATTAGGGCATGTTCAGACGTGGCGGAATTCCCCTGCGGACAGGTCGCAGTAGAAACCCGTAGCAGCCTTTTTTTCCATTGGTTACTTTAGCTTTTTAGGTAACTTAGTTTAGACGTCGCAGAAAATAACAGTGCGGCATTTACGCTCCGCAGCATGCACAGTCTGTTGCGGAGAAGCAGCAGATTTTTAATGCAAAGGCTGAAATCTGTCGCAAGTCCGCTGTGATATCTGCCACGTCTGAATTAACTGTTAAATTTGCAAATTTTGATGCAAATTCGTTGCGTATTTGCCACAAATTTGCAGTAAAATCTGGGGTACCATCATCTAGTACCTATCATCATCTCAGATGTTAATCTAGAATTAGAAACTCTTCCGCTGGATGCATTTCTTGAAGTTTCCAACTACCAACATCAAAGATCACGTGACGATGTGGGCACTGTTTGGGTATCCACTCCAAATCGAAGGGTTTCTGTTGTTTTCATCCTGTCTGTGGTCAGTCTTTTTTTTTACAGGTCTGACGGTGTAATTTACTTATAACTTCTTGGTATTGATGACAATAAACTAGAAGCAAATTAACTTCAATACCAACAGCTACTCCAAGACCAATATCATTTTCTAGAAATAAAAGCTTGACTCTAAGAAATACATATATTACATAGTAAAATAGTTAAATTCCCAGTTTGTGATAAAAAGTCAATGTTTGCTCCTGTCTTTTTTTGCATTAATGATTTAAAGAGAGCTGTTAATAAGGAGACATTAATGGAAAGTGTACGTTCCCTGCGTGCGGCGGCATCGCTCACCCTGATGAATTCTCCCTGTACCTCATTCTTTATTTATAAGGATAGATGTCCTGTTCTAGCCCCAAAGAGATTGTACAAGCTCCCTGCTTCCTCTCCCTCCTCCATTCTGGAGTCAGATTCAGGTGCAGTGGGATTTGCCTTCTGCATTACTTTTGCAAATAATTAAGACTAAATTATTGGTCTTGATGAAATCGTATATTGTTTTTTTTTATGCCTTTAGCCATTTGAATATGCTGATATACAAAATTCATACTAAAATAAAAATACATTACTGGTATGCAATAACAAGACATTTCTGGGACAGCATAGGACCTTTCAACATAACCAAATATTGGCCCCATGGCCAGATCAAGCTTGGTGGAGACCCTTGGACAACATTTTTTTTATTGGGGTCACCCTTCCTAGTAACAGCAGGAATTTTGTTACAATGGTGAAGCTATATCTACCACCTGTGTACAGAGTGCATCACTGGTCATTAAAAGCAGCAAATCCTGTCACAACATTTATCTGAACGTGATTTTCTTGTTTGTTTCAGCAAAGGGTTAATAGTACAAATCGCCTTTCGACTCCCTGTTTTCCATTCAATTTCCTAGGTCTTCCTCCTTAAGTAGATCAATATAATTAATTAGCAGTATGGAACCTCATTAGAGTCTACAGATGAAATGACAATTATGTCTAAGTGGGAACCTGCTACTTAAAACATGATGCTTGATGGCCCCATTGTCATGGAAGGGTATTACGTTTTCTGAGAATGGTATTTACTGCACTGTACAA
Source organism: Rhinoderma darwinii (assembly GCF_050947455.1). Classification (NCBI taxonomy): domain Eukaryota; kingdom Metazoa; phylum Chordata; class Amphibia; order Anura; family Rhinodermatidae; genus Rhinoderma; species Rhinoderma darwinii. The sequence continues at coordinate 349,617,253 of NC_134689.1, forward strand.
TAATATATACATATATATATTTAGAGGAAGCACAAATAGGATTTTTTTTATTTTTACTTCATCCTGATAATAATGACTTGTGTATATATATAAACAATGCCTCTTTAGGCTGATTAAAGCAAACCACATCTTAGAATCATTCTGCTGAGTTTAGCTCCTCGGTCTGTGTGGTTAAGTGCATGAAAGGCAAAATAAAAAATATGAGTAGGAAGCAAATTATTGCTGTGTTAGACCAGAACTTCACTCTTAGCTCTCAGCTCAATGGGCAGCAGATTATTTGCAAAAAATTTACCGCCACATCATCCACTATACATTTTAATTAATAATTAAAATTACATTTTGCCTTCCAGTAGAACGTAGGGTATGACTTAAGTGCTATGGTTAGCTTTGGAAGGTGATCAAAACCGTGGTTCATTACTTTGTTTAAAACAGTAGTTGGAAGCGTGTGTTTAACATTTACGATAAAGCATGCAAACAAAGACTTCCGGGATTGGATCCAGGTTCTCCCAGGAACACTACCTATAGTATGAGCTGTGTGACGTAGAGTCTTGCAGAAATTTTCCATGTGAGGAGAAAAAATTATTTGGGGGGGGGGGTTGGGACTGTGTTTCTTATTTAGTTCTTAAAATGTCAAAGGTAGCACACGCTTGACCCGTTTTGGCATTTTAGTTAAGAGAGAATGAGTGAATGTACAGATTCTGTACATGGTCTCCAATGCTCATAAAAGCAACACTGACTCTGGTCCCATGAGATGTGATGGACACCACAATATCAGTCAGTTGTATCATGCTTAGACATATTAATAAGAGCTGAAACTAAGATGGATAAATTTTCTAATTTATTTGGGCACATTATGGCAAAGTTATATGTATATTGTATCATGAAATTATTTGTGCACTATATGGTATAATATAATGGTTCCCATTCAACCTTAGACCAGCCCTGTTAGTGCCCACACTAAAAAGAACAGATGCATAACTCGCCTACTAGATAGACATTTAGTGGCAGTCACCTCTGATATTGGACATATATATTATTTCCAGTATTGAAATTAGCTCTCAGGGGTTACTAATTCTCCTTGCTGAGATCCAGCTGGTGTAGGGAATCTTCTAGGCAATGCTCACTGGGAAAAATAATGCAAATTAGCTCTCCTCAGAAGGAAAAGAAACTGTCTCTATAGTGTCACCAAGTGACGTTTCTGCTTACATGAGGCAGTCTGCTTGCGAAAGGAAGCTACAACATCGCTAGGTGTACTCTTTGATGAATTTTTGCAGAACTGCTAACGTCCATTTCCCTTGAGTTAACCCATTGGAACCATCTGCTCCATTAGCTGGTGGTTTTCCCATTTCTACTATTTGCACCTAGTGACAGATGTCTACAGATAGCTGTCTGGTCTAACTGATATCCAGGATAACTACCTAACGGTGGTACAGTACTAAAGACAGTTTTCTTCCTACTGGAGGAGAACTAATTTGCATAGTATTGAAATTGAAAGGACTTAACAGTCCCCCATGTCTTCCCTAATCTACCTAGTTCTGCCAACATTTTCCCATGACAAACAATGCCCTTTTCATCAAGTTTAGACCATTTTAGGGTCTTAAAATTGGCACCATTAGGAAAAGGTCTCTACTTTGTTGACAGTAAAGAGAACTAAAGTAACGTTAAAAGTATCAAAGCTACTTGAGCGGCAACTAAAGGATGGATACTAGCGTCATATATTAGATCTTCTGCACAAAGATGAACCCACATTGTGGAACTAGACAACAGAACATCACCATGGTATTTTTTCCCCCCCAAAAAAAGAGCTTTTATTCACTTGAGTGGGCCCAATTCACCTCTGGACTCCATAGTAGCAGTATAACTGCTACAGTTATGGCTATACCCATATGTTAATACCAAACAATTCCATTCCTAGGGCTGGAGGGCAAAGGTATTTAATGTTATGTCAAGCTAGCAATTGAAAAAGTTGAGTCATAAAGTAGAAATCAACATCTAAACGACCAAAAAATGCACAGGCCTAGTTTACACCACAACATTTTTTTGGTGGAGACTATATTTTTACTCTAAATATCAACGTCTCATGCTGCAGAAAGCTAGTGAAATGATTGTACACCAAGCTGAAATCTATCCTGCAAGCTAAGGTTTACTTTTCTACTGTGTATCATTTTTACAGGAAGCGGCCATCGTGCGCTAGAGATCTTAATAAAACTTGATTCTCTTTATTACTTAATCAAATTTTCAAATAAAAACAGAAAACAAAAACAGGAAAGCAAAACACTTAATCAGAAATTGGTCCCAGTCTCCGCACGGATAATTGCAGTTAAATTAATGCCATAACTCTGTCTGATGTGTTCCCAAATTATTATTTAGGATAGGAAGAGGAATGGTCAGCAAATAGTGTGGGGGCAGCACAGTGCTCGGTTCAGCAGGTAATGATGGATTCCTTCATTTTCAGCATTTGCTGATGCAGAGGTTAATGATTAATCAAGTAATAAAATTATGGTAGACTTCCTTGTAAGAACATGTTTACAGAAGCGTTGTATTGACTTTGGAAATGATCGTCATCATCATCAGAGAATGTTTGGAATAGCAGGCAATCTGTCATCACTAGGAACGGTCAACTTCAATATCCAGACAATAAAATAGCATATATATATATATATATATATATATATATATATATATATATATATATATATACACTACCGTTCAAAAGTTTAGGGTCACTTAGAAATTTCCTTGTTTTTGAAAGAAAAGCACAGTTTTTTTCAATGAAGATAACATTAAATTAATTTAATCAGAAATACACTCTATACATTGTTAATGTGCTAAATGACTATTCTAGCTGCAAACGTCTGGTTTTTAATGCAATATATCCATAGGTGTATAGAGGCCCATTCCCAGCAACCATCACTCCAGTGTTCTAATGGTGCATTGTGTTTGCTAACTGTGTTACAAGGCTAATGGATGATTAGAAAACACTTGAAAACCCTTGTGCAATTATGTTAGCACCGCTGTAAACAGTTTTGCTGTTTAGAGGAGCTATAAAACTGACCTTCGTTTGAGCTAGTTTAGGATCTGGAGCATTACATTTGTGGGTTTGATTAAACTCTCAAAATGGCTAGAAAAAGAGAGCTTTCATGTGAAACTTGACAGTCTATTCTTTTTCTTAGAAATGAAGGCTATTCCATGCAAGAAATTGCCAAGAAACTGAAGATTTCCTACAACGGTGTGTACTACTCCCTTCAGAGGACAGCACAAACAGGCTCTAACCAGAGTAGAAAGAGAAGTGGGAGGCCCCGCTGCACAACTGAGCAAGAAGACAAGTACATTAGAGTCTCTAATTTGAGATATAGACGCCTCACAGGTCCTCAACTGGCAGCTTCATTAAATAGTACCCGCAAAATCGAAGTTTGAGGTGTTTGGATCACACAGAAGAACATTTGTGAGACGCAGAAAAACTGAAAAGATGCTGGAAGAGTGCCTGACGCCATCTGTCAAGCATGGTGGAGGTAATGTGATGGTCTGCGGTTGCTTTGGTGCTGGTAAAGTGGGAGATTTGTACAAGGTAAAAGAGATTTTGAATAAGGAAGGCTATCACTCCATTTTGCAATGCCATGTCATACCCTCTGGACAGCGCTTGATTGGAGCCAATTTCATCCTACAACAGGACAATGACCCAAAGCACACCTCCAAATTATGCAAGAACTATTTAGGGAAGAAGCAGGCAGCTGGTATTCTATCTGTAATGGAGTGGCCAGCGCAGTCACCAGATCTCAACCCCATAGAGCTGTTGTGGGAGCAGCTTGACCGTATGGTACGCAAGAAGTGCCCATCAAGCCAATCCAACTTGTGGGAGGGGCTTCTGGAAGCATGGGGTGAAATTTCTCCCGATTACCTCAGCAAATTAACAGCTAGAATGCCAAAGGTCTGCAATGCTGTAATTGATGCAAATGGAGCATTCTTTGACGAAAGCAAAGTTTGAAGAAGAAAATTATTATTTCAAATAAAAATCATTATTTCAAACCTTGTCAATGTCTTGACTATATTTTCTAGTCATTTTGCAACTCATTTGATAAATATAAGTGTGAGTTTTCATGGAAAACACAAAATTGTCTGGGTGACCCCAAAGTTTTGAACGGTAGTGTATATATATATATATATATATATATATATATATATATATATATATATATATATATATATGTATATATATATATGTGTGTATATATATATATATATATATATATACACTAAATGGACAAAATTATTGAGACACCTTCATATTAAAACCTACAGGAGCTTTTATTACATCCCATTCTAAATCCATAGACATTAATATGGAGTTGGTCCCTACTTTGCAGCTAAAACAGCTTCCACTCTTCTGGGAAGGCTTTCTACAAGATTTTGGACTGTGTCTGTGGGAATTTTTGCCCATTCATGCAGACAAGCATTTGTGAGGTCAGACACTGATGTTGAAGGAGAAGGCCTGACTCGCAATCTTTGCTTTAGTTCAGCCCAAAGGTGTTGGATGGGGTTGAGGTCAGGGCTCTGTGTGGGCCGGTCAAGTTCTTCCAACCAAACTCACCCAACCATGACTTTATGGACCTTGCTTTGTGCACTAGGGCACATTCATGTTGGAACAGAAAAGGGCAGAAACTCAAACTGTTCTCACAAAGTTGGAAGCTATAATTGTCCAAAATGTCTTGGTTTGCTGAAGCATTAAGATTTCCCTTCACTAGAATTGAGGGGCCTAGGCCAACCCCTGAAAAACAACCCCATAATATTATCCCTCCTCCACCAAACTTTACAGATGGCACAATGCAGTCAGGCAGGTGACGTTCTCCTGTCATTCAGCAATTCCAGACCGGTCCATCAGACGGACAGATAGAGAAGCGTGATTCATCACTCCACAGAACAAGTTTTCCCTGCTCCAGAGGCCAGTGGTGGTGTGCTTTACACCAGGGGCGTAGCTAGGGGGGGCAGGCGGGGCAACTAGGTGGTAGGGACGGGGGGGCGCCGCAGAGCAGCTGATCACTGCTGATTGGCACCCTGTATGTCGGACACCTGCAGCAGCGATCAGCATTAGGAAGAGCCAGGAGATCACGCAGCGGCGTTCTGACTCGGGTCTGTGACGGCAAGGGAATGGACCGGTCCAGTCACCTCACCTGTCACCTGACCTCACGTCAGTGACATGAGGTCAGATGACTCAGGTCAGGTGACTGAACTGGTCCACTCCCATGCTGCACCCTCCCAGCATGTAGGGGGCGCCACTGGGCTCTGTGTCTACTCTGTACTCTGCACACACATTGAGTAAATAGCAGCAGAGAAGCAGAGGAGGAAGCTCCGCCCACAGCCCATCCTGCAAGAAACCTTTGATCCTGTCAGCAAGGATACATGGTGAGTGTCCATGTGTGTCTGTCTGTATATGTGTGTGTAGTGTGTATACAGTATGTTTCTCTGTGTTTGTATGTGTATATGCTACAGTGTGTGTGTGTGTGTGTGTGTGTGTGTGTGTGTGTATATGTCTCTGCATGAGTTTATGTCTCTTTGTAAAAGTGTGTGTTCAATATTAAAGTAGAACAGATAAAATGCTGATATCTGTGCTGCCTCCTATATACCCTGCTTCCTCCTATATACCCTGCTGCCCCTATATACCCTGTTGCCCCTATATACCCTCCTGCCCCTATATACCCTCCTGCCCCTATATACCCTTCTGTCCCCTATATATCCTGCTGCCCCTTATATAACATGCTGCCCTTTATATACCCTGCTGCCCCTATATACCCTGCTGCCCCTTATACACACTGCTGCCCCTATATACCCTGTTGACCCCTATATAACCTGCTGACCCCTATATACCCTGCTGCCCCTTATATACTCTGCTGCCCTTAAATATATGCCTGTGTGTGTGTGTGTGTGTGTGTGTGTGTGTGTGTGTGTGTGTGTGTGTGTGTGTGTGTGTGTGTGTGTGTGTGTGTGTGTGTGTGTGTGTGTCTGTGGGTATAGTTATCATCTACTACATTATCTGTACTCGGAGAGTTATCACTGTGTTATCAGCTGTGTTTCATAGGACTGCATGTGAAATCTACTACGTTATCTGTACTGGGTATATATGGGTCTGTTTGTGAATGTGTCTTTGTGCTTTTGTATATGTACCTTTTATGTATTTGTATATGTTCCCATCTGTGTATTTATCTGCCGGTGTGTGTGTGTGTGTGTGTGTGTGTGTGTGTGTGTGTGTGTGTGTATATATGTGTCTGCACGTCTATATATTCACCTGTATGTATATATTCCAGATGTGTGTATGTATATTTGCTTGTATGTCTAAATTTCTGTCTTTATGTATGTACAGTATATTTGTTCCAGTATGTGCGTGTCTATATATGTGGTTAATGTTAGTTTTTTGTAGGGTGCGACAATAGAGAGTTCCGCACAGGGCGCTATCCAACCTAAGGCCGGCCCTGGCTGTCACGACCCTAGTCAGAAGGAATTCCACCGCTGCTTGCGCCGCATGACCTCCTCGGCTCCTGCGGTAAGTCACGTCAGGCAGAGCGGAGAGTGGTAGCGGTATGCTACCGCTCACCGCTCTGTTTACAGTGTGGCGCTAAGTACAATGGGGAGTGTGGCGCTATTTAAAAGGGGGGGAATGTGGCGATATTTACAAGGGGGTGTGTGGCGCTATTTACAAAAGGGCAGCGGGCTATTTGTGGCACTATCTACAAGGGGGGAGTGTGCCGCTATTTACAAGGGGTGGAGTGTGCCGCTATCTACAAGGGGGGAAGCGGGCTGTGTGTGGCACTATCTACAAGGGGGGCTGTGTGGCACAATTTACAAGGGGGGCTGTGTGTGGCACTATCTACAAGAGAGAGATTGGGTGTCTCACTATCTAAAAGGGGCAGTGTGTGACACCTCATTGATTGGTAGAGAAAGCAAACATGGCGAGGGGGAAGGAGATGTCGGGAAATAAGTTGTGGGGAGGGCGCCAATCTGAATCTTTGCCCCAGGTGCTGGAAAACCTAGTAAGGCTTGCATGCAGCTGCTCAGCCATGAAAACCCATGCCATGAAGCCCCCGGGGCACAGTTTTTGTGCGGATGTTAATGTCAGGGAAGGTTTGAAATCCTGCAGTTAGCAGAGCGTTGGCGACTTTTATGTACTATACATCCTAGCATTTGGCGACCCCAGTCTGCAACTTTACATGGTCTAATAGATAAAAGAAAATCTGAGAATCCCATTAGCAGATATAATTGTACACATATCTTTGGAAGAATAAAAAATAAATGATGAGTCACCACTTCTACATTTTTTCATCTACAGTGCTGACTGACCTAGTTTAGAAAGTGACCAGAGAACTTCTGACTATTCAACAGGATGAAATTTGTGATTCTGCATCCATGGGACCAAGGTTACTGAACAGGGTTATACACAACCAGACCAATGCTGATCGAACTTAACGCTCATGAAGTAGTTTTTTTGTAGCAGTATTCAGGTGGCATCGCAATTCTGAATAATGTGCTGTGTACTGCATCTGCACAAATTTATGGGTGTGCTCTTGACCGCTAAGAACGGCCCAAATTTGGTCTTGTCATGAGCTCCAGAAATTCTTTGGCTGATCCTGTGTGTATTGGTGCAACTTATTATCCTTTTGTATTGTTTGCGGTTTTAATTTCAAAATATTGCGGTTCAGAATTGGACATGAAAGGCAGGGAAACTATGATTTCTCTATCTCATAATTAGACATTACATCTGATTATTTTTTTTGATACTTTGAACTTTGCTAGCATTTACAACCCACTATGTATTCCATTATTTACTGAGACATGTAATTACAATGATTGAATCTTGCAATTAATTTCAATCAAACAGGCAAATTTACATATCAAGCGAAGCAAATCACTTCAACATGTGACAATAAAACACGGCTCTTCAAACAAATATTCAAGAGCCTCATAATATAGATGGACTGTAATATTTTTCTGGATTATGAAAGTGTTTTCTCGTTTAGTTAATTGACTAATTTGCAATGATTACTAGATTAATTAACACCTGACTTGACAATGAGAGGAGATCGTGATCTATGTGTACTCTGATTGTGCCTCATCATAGCCAAAGTGGCTCTTAGGGCTCATTCACAGGGCCGCATTACAGATTTGTTTTGTAAGGAGCAGTAATACTACTGCCATTGAGCTTGATTAGACCTCTACTGTACCCAGGGTTCCAGCTAAAGGCTCATGGGCCCTGATGCAAAATGTCTTCTTGCCCTCCCCCTCAAATTCTCTTCATGGCTGACAGCCCGCAGGTTTCAGCTGCATCATTGGGGCTCCTAAGTGACCCAACGATGCAGCACTAGCAGCCAGGTGCATTGCTAAGGTCTTAAAGCATCAGGGCCAACAGCCCCAATACATATACCCCCCCCCCCAAATGTATGTCTGTGTATGTATATCTGTGAGACAGCATATCTATAGGACTATGACCCCTATAGCAGTGTTACTAGGTAGGATTACATAAAGCGGCTCAGCAGACTGTATTACATAAGATAGGATTAGATACATGTCTCATAAGACTGTATCACACATAATAGTTTTACATACAGGGCTCAGTAGACTATATCACACATAATAGACTTAGCTACAGAAACCAGCGGACATTATTACACATCATAGGCTTAGATACAAGGCACAGCAGACAGTATTACACATGGTAGGCTTAGATACAGGGCCCTGCAGACAGTATCACACATGGTAGGCTTAGATACAGGTAGGGCCATATTTAAAGTTGAGGCTGCTATAACTCCCGAAGTTACGAAAACAGCGTAGCTCGCTGACATTGCGGCTCCAGTGCTGGACCCAGGAAAGGTAAATATAATAATTGTTTTGCTTTTGTATGTGTTATTAAATAATTTTTTGTGGCTGTGTTTTTTATACAGGTTCGATTGTTGGACTACTTCGGATTCAAGGAAGGCGATTTTTTTATTCTCAATAAAATGGTTATTGATGGTTGTGTGGGTTTATTTTTATTTCAATAAATATATTTTTTTTACATTTTATTACTACTGCCTTATTAATGGCTGTTGGCTGATTGACAGCGTCCATTTACTAAGGCGAGGCTTAGTGCTAGCAGGTGAAAAGGCTAACACTAACCCCCCATTTTTACCCCGGAACCCAACGCCACCAGGTGTGACGGGAAGAGCCGGCTTCGATCCAGTACCTGACCATCTGTAATGTAGGCTTAGATACAGGGACTCCAGCAACCAGAAATCTTATACTTACCCTCCTCTTCGGCTCCAGGCACAGTGGAAGTCCTGACGCCATTTAGCATTATGATGTTGTGTGCGGCACATGTAGTGTCATGACGCAACACGTCTGGAGCGTGGAGGATAAGTATACTGTTACTATAGTAACAGGGGCCCGTGTAGTTTATTACATAGGCCCCAGTTACTATAGTAACTGTAAATAGGTAAGGTGCGGGGGGGCGTGGGCACCCTTGGCTTTGGGGCCCGGACCCCTATAGCTGCGCCACTGACTGTACCTCTGTATGCTGCTGATTTCTTGCTCCATCGCACTCCGCATATGTACAGAGATATGTTCCCCTACAATTATTGCTTCTAGGAGAGAATATCACCATGCACATAGAGTCCGACAGCCCCTAAAAGAGTCGTACAGGCTTCATGCCAGTGTGCATGTGTAATGTGGGTGTAACGTCTATGGCTGCGGACCGTCGTTCTGACTTACCCTCTGACGGCTGCGGCCATGGACGTGTGAGTTCTCAGCAGCATCCCCCTTCTGAAGGACTCCGGCACTCACTTCCTGGTTCAGAGATTGTCTCCCGCAGGGCGCGCGTGCCCCCGCGTGCATGGCCTTAAAGGGCCAGTGCGCGTCCAGTTGCAGAGAATCTGCAATTAGCCCAGAAGGCTGCTGGACTATAAAAAGGGCTCTGCCCTCTTGATCATTGCCTGAGTATTGTTGTGTTACCTAAAGTTTATCTTGCAAATGGTCTCCTAGTGTTTTTCAGTTCCAAGTGTTACCCATTGCTGCTGCCTGTACCCTGTATCCCATGCTACCGTGCCTCTGTGGCGTCTAGAGTTGAAGTCGAGTTGTGTCTTCCGCTGCATCTACTGTGTCACATCCACCGGGTGTCTGTCTGCTGCTGGAGCCTCATCTTAAGCCTGAATCACTGCTACTGTCTACATTGCCTCAGGTACCCCTTCGGGACTATAGATTTTGTATTGTACCTGTTTGGCCAGCTGCCTTTCCGCTACGCGGTACGGCCCAGTGGGTCCACACCCTGCGCCGTGACAGTGTGCTTACTAGAGAGTTTCCCTTTTAATAAAACACAATCACTGACCAAATGCATGTTGAGCAAGTTGTCTTTACTGAAAACAACTTTTATGACAGCGGCATATAAGGCATATGGTTACTTTCTTTTTATGAGGCACAGTAAGCTTACTGGTTACAACACAAGTGGAACAGCTCTTGAACACTATTAATGGGTAACTAGATAACACTTTCTATTAGGTCTATCCCTTGTTGCAGGTTTTTACTTGTCTTCCTAAGACCACACCCAGACCTCCTTCAGACTTTCCTATTTTTATCAGAGGTTTGTCTCTCTACCCTCTTGTATGAGCTCTGTCTCCACCTTCCGGTCCTAACCTCTAGGGCCCTGCGTCTTGCAAAGGCACTGACCCTATTCATCAAGGGTTAGCCTTCCAAGTCAGTGTTTCCTGACTTCAAAGGATAAAGTATCTCCAGGACACTACTGTCCAATGTTCTTTCCCAGACATGCCCGTCAGGCACTTCTACAAGGAGGTCTCCAGACTCTATCCCAGGTCTCCTCCTACAGTTTCAGTCAATACAGAATCAAGGTAACCTTTCCATTAGGGCTCTGACTTTTAATGGTTACCCACCGCTTTCTTGTCTAATGAAGATTCCATTTAGTCCAGCCTTTCCCAGGACTACAATTACTTGGCCACATCTCAGGCCTACGGATCAACCAGTCACTACTGTAGCGTTCCTTACAGGCACGCCAAACCAGGAATCTCTCTATTCCTCTCAAGGCCTCACCTAAAACTTCCCCCTTTTTGAGCAAAGTACTGCTAAACCACCCACGGGTTCCCTCTTTCAGGCTGACTATCTCCATAGGCCCCAAAGCTATCACTCCGGATTACATATACTCTGCCACTGGCACCACTTCACTGATGGCCTGCACAGTACTCTGTCTGGCCACCCTACTCCACGGCCTACCTCTGTCAGGTTTTGGTTTGTGGCTTTTTTTTTTTAGTACAGTGGTGTTATTTTTAAAAGGGATTTTTCTCATAGACTTCTCTATTGACCTTGAAAAACACCTTAAACATGTACAAAATGACACAGAAATGCATGTAAAAACTTCATAAAAATGACACAGAAATGCATGTAAAAACTCCATTAAAAAAAATTAATGCTACTTTTGGGGTTTTTCATGCAATTTAAAATGCCAGAAAAAAACCCTGTGTGAAGTAAGACCTAAAGGAATTTGTGGTTCTAATTTTGATTCTAAATTGATTACAACAGCCCTTTACTGAACGTACAATTTTTCTATAATTTCCAGCATCGGAAAAATATTCCTCACTTATTGCTTGACCCGTGAGTGAACAAGCTGCAATATGGTCATCTGCTCTCTTTTGCTTACTTCAGGTTTAAAAAAAAAAACTGTAGAAAAAAAAAGAACATTCTAAATACACTAATCTATATCAACCTCATCTAATAACCATTTTGTGATTCCTGTCTTATTTTTCTATATTGACATATCTTTACTTTTTAATAAGCCAAATAATGGCACCTTTCTTGACAGCTTATCTCTATCTACCTCACTCGTCTCTAAGACATCTCAGTTTTAGAATACCCCTCTTTAACTCTGTGCCACGTCAAGTTCTACGTGGATTATAGGCGTCTAAATGTCTGCTTAGTGCGGGATGTTTAGCAGTTCCCCGAATAGAGGACTCCCTAGCAACCCTGTGCCGAACAAAATGTTTCCATCTTGGACTTGGCCAGCCGATATCGGCAGGTGCTCATGTCTGAGAGAGATATCACAACAATGGGGCTGATCGAGTTCCTGCGTATGCCCTTTGGTCTCACCAATGCTCCAGCTACCATTCAGAGACTGATGAATCTGTGCCTGGGGGAACTTAATTTCGATTGTCTACTAAACTACTTAGATGACATCATCATATTCTTGGCAACCTTCTGCGAGCATCTGGAGAGACTGGACTTGTTAAGCCAGTTGAAAGAGTCCAGGATAAAATTGAAGCCCAGTAAATATCATCTGTTCAGGAAAAGCATAGAGTACCTTGGAAACGTGGTGACCAAGGAAGGAGTCCAGCCCATCTAATCAAAGGAGCAAGTTGTACTGCAATGGCCTGAGCCTAAGAATGTAACCAAACTCAGGGCCATTCTTGGCTTGATCAGATACTAGTGGCTATTCATAAAATACTTTTCCAAGGTGGCTGTACCCCTGTACACTTTCTTAAATGGGGCCACATCAGGTGCAACAAAGAAGAAACCCATCGTGTTGGGAGTTTAGGCTGCAGCAGCCATAGTGGCTGCTATGGGGCCCACGGCATGAGGGGGCCCATGCCGCTATGGCTCTTGCAGCGGTAGTTACGCTACTGGAGGCGGAGTTAACTCTGAAAGTCTTGAGGAATGAAAATATGACTCTCTTCGAACGAAAATACAACTCTTTTATGCTCATTAACTTCTGATTATGAGCTTTTTTTTTTTTAAAACATCATTTTTATTAACAGTTTTCACATTTTCTTACAAACATTTCACGCAAAGGTTGCATCATGAGTGCGCAGCACTCAACTGTCATTAAATTAACCTTGAATTAAATACAACATAACATACAAACATGGCATTAGTGTCGATCTTCATATAGACCGAAAACTTGACTTCCCCCATCCCCGACACGACTTAGGTCATCAATGAGTATCTACTTTTCATTTATCCCCCGACTAGATCAAAGTTGCAAACCCCCTAAAGTGCCTGCCAAGAGCTGCGTATAATACCACTTTGTGTGTCTGAAAGGCGTAACAATTTCCACTACCTCGGCTGCTGTGCACTGCGATTCTATGAACATTTGCCATTTAGCGAATAGCTTCTTGGTTCCTGTTTCCTTCCGTCTTTCCACCTCCACCCTCTCAATAACTAATAACTGTTTCAGACGAGACACAATCAGGTCTAACCCCGGCGTGTCTGTTTCCAGCCATTTACTCAGGAGGCATCTCAATGCCACCAGTAAAATTGTGTGCACCAGCAGGGGAGGTGATCTCACCCCTCGAGCACCCTGTTCCTCCGGTGGCCGCGCCTGATGGAACAATAGCGCTTGAGGTGTCATTGGGAGGTTCGTTTTCCAATGATCCGCAATATATTTGTGTACAATCCCCCAAAATCGCTTCGTATGAACACACCCCCATACTCCATGCCATAAATTCGTCAGGGGGGTGTTGCATTTGGGACAACACGTAATGCGGTCGGGGAAGGATTGTGAAGGCAAAATATTAAAGCCATATATAGCTGAATGCATCAATTTAAAATAGGTTTCCCTCCAGCTCTCGTTTATAACACTCTTCCGTACTGTCTCCCAACCCCCCAATATGATCTCACCTATACCTGGATCTTGAGTCCACCGTTCCCAGACTTTAAAACTAACCCTTGGTTGTGGACGAACAAAACCATCTCCCAGTGCTCTATACAACCCTGAAATAGTCGCACGCCCAGTCGTTAGACCTATGACCTCATCTAGAGTGTGCGAGGTGGCTTCCTTATTCAAATCCCTGAGCCTAGAGGTGCAAAATGCTCGTGCCTGAAGAATTTGTAAAAAATTAACCCTACCTTCTAGGGGTCTGAGTTTAGTGGTGATTTCCGCCCCGGTTAACCATCTCCTTTCCTCTATATGCATAAGATCCCCTGCGTTATTAATGCCTACCATCCCCCAAGAGGCAAATCTGTCTCCCTTGCCTACTCCAGGTAAAAATTCCGGGTGTCCGCTCAACGGCATATGTTTCGATACCAGGTGAGGTAGATCAAAATGCTTACGTACCGCTTTCTAAGCTAGGACTGTATCTCTCAATACAATGGAGGTTTTGAGATGGCACGGAAGAGAAGCAACTCTACAATGTAGCAAAGCCTTCAGGTTCCAGGGTGAGGCATACTCCCCCTCCAGATCTATGTTGGAGTAATGGCTCGTTTACTGATGTAGCCAATCTACTACATCACGAAAAAGACATGCCACGTTGTAGCCCCTGATATTCGGGAAGTTCACACCCCCTTCTTGTTTGCCCATCATGAGCTTGGTGAGTGCAATGCGAGGCCTTTTTCCTGCCCATATAAATTTTGTGAATGAGGAAGTCAGTCTAGAGACATCCACATGTTTCAATAGGAGAGGGAGTGTTTGAAAGGGGTATAGCAATCTGGGGAAACTAACCATCGTAATCAGGTGGCACCTCCCCAGGAGGGATAACGGCAATTGGCACCATCGGGTGAGTTCCGCTTGTATTTTTTTAAATAACAGTGGATAATTTAGGCCATACAGGGTGTCTGGCACCTTCCCTATCTTGATGCCCAGATAAGTAATGCAGTGTTCAACCGGGGATATCCCACATCCTAAGGATTGCCAAAAGGTCTTAGGCAATGGTTTGCCCAACTCCAGCAGTTCGCTTTTAGCTAGGTTGACTTTATATCCCGAGCATTGCCCAAATTTCGGTAAAAAGTGAAAAACCGGCATTAAATGCTCTTGAGGATTTGACATAAATAGTATAACGTCATCAGCGAACAGGGCTAACTTAACTGCCAGAGACCCTACCTGAATACCTCTGAACATATCGGATTCCTCCAGGAATCTAGCCATAGGTTCCAGTGCTAGATTGAATAACAGGGGTGACAGGGGGCATCCCTGTCGGGTTCCTTTATGCAATTGAAAGGGATCCGACTGAAATCCTGAAGAGTGAACGCGGGCCTGTGGATTATTGTAAACACCCTTCAAGAAGACCCGGAAGGCTCCCTGGACATTCATTTTGTCCAGCACCATCCCCAGCCATTCCCACTGTATGTTATCAAAGGCTTTCTCTGCGTCTAGCGCTAAGAGTGCCGGCCGGGTACCTGGCTGGGGATCGTGCCTGACTGTTTCTAGCACCGTCAACACTTTGCGTAAATTAGTCACTGCTGCCCTGCCCTTTACAAATCCTACTTGGGATTTTCCCACCAGTGTGGGTAGATACGTAGCCAGACGATTGGCCAAAACTTTTGTAAGTAATTTCTGGTCTTGGTCTATCAGTGATATAGGACGGTACGACCCCGGGTCAAGAGGATTCTTCCCCTTCTTGGGTAATACCTTTATATGCGCTATTTTGGCCTCTGCTGGGAGAGCACCGGTCCTTAGTAAAATATTATAGTATGCCACCAAGGTAGGGCTAATTTCTTCTCTCAGAGATTTAAAAAACTCTCCTGTAAATCCATCTGGACCCGGGGCCTTTCCGTTGGTTAAGGTCTTAATGGTGCTCTGGATTTCCTCTAAGGTAATCTCTGCG
The DNA here is from genome assembly GCF_050947455.1 of Rhinoderma darwinii. Lineage (NCBI taxonomy): Eukaryota > Metazoa > Chordata > Amphibia > Anura > Rhinodermatidae > Rhinoderma > Rhinoderma darwinii. Next base: position 349,632,813 of record NC_134689.1, read on the forward strand.
CTCAAGTGGTCGTTCTGCTCCTGAGTGAGCCCTGGCAGCCTTACCTTCTCCAAAAATTCCCTACCTTTTTGGGGGTCTATGGGCGTGTCTGAGTAAAGGGCTTGATAGTATTTACTTAATATAGTGTTAATTTTTTTTGGGTCTGATGTAGGATTTCCATTGTCGTTAAGTGTTGAAATGTGTGACTCGTGCAAACCTCCCCTTCGCTAGTCGCGCTAATAATTTGCCCGCTTTATTGCCGAAACGCATTAGATCGGCATCAAATTGTGACCGATAAATGCTTTCGCTTTTGTCTAACCACTGATCAAATTGCCGCTTAGCTTCCCTCCATTTCTCCCCCAAAGGCGTTGATGGAGAGTGTAGAAATGCTGTGTATGCACACCGTAATCGGTCGCTCGCTGCCTTGTACCCTTCGGTAGTCTTGCATTTAAGATTAGACATAAATTGCATAATTTTCCCTCGTATTACCACTTTGGCTGTACGCCAATACAATGACGGGTCCGAACGATGTGATGCATTATCCCCATCAAATTCCATCCACCACCCCTTAAGCTTCTGTAGAAAGCCCTCATCCTTTGCCAAATAAAATCCGTTCCCCTAGCTACTGTGTCGGCCAAAGTAATGGTAACCGGGGCATGGTCCAAAACAACTAGATCCTCAATCGCCGCTTCACGTAATCGTCAAAATAATGCGTCATTAACTAGCAAGTAATCAATACGCGACCATGACTGATGGACATGAGAAAAATGTGTGTATTCCCGCGCAACAGGGTGTAGACTCCTCCAAGCATCTGTTAAGGCAGTGTGTCTTAAAAAGTCTGGCAAGATCTTATCCCTATTTTTCTGCAAACTAGTCCCTGCGCTCCTATCTTCCCTGGAGGACCTTACAGTGTTAAGGTCTCCCCCTAGAATTAAAAGCCTAGTACGATCCTGCTGGAGTTGGGCTTCCAAATGACCAAAAAAACCTGTGTTAACCGTATTTGGGCCATACACATTATGAATACTGATAGTTTCCCCTGCATGTTCCACCACCAGATGGATCCAACGGCCCTCATCATCACGCTCCTGGGACACCAGCGTAAACGCAAAATTTTTATGTACCAAAATTATAACTCCCGCCTTACCCTCCCTTGCCGGCGAGCCAAAAACCTGGCCCACCCAGAATTTTTGCAAATACTTAAATTCTGGCTCGGTAAGGTGAGTTTCCTGTAATAGGGCTACATCTGGGTGTAATCGTTTCATGTGTTGCAAAAGTTTGGTCCGTTTCTGTGGGGACCTAAGCCCTTTAACGTTCCATGAGATTATTTTCATGTTATTGGGCAGTGCATAAGATGAGCTAAAATGTCTAAAAGTCGTGATAGGTTCGGGGAGTCAGATCCATCTTTTCCCAAAAGCCATGCGTAAACATTAAGAACATAGCCTAAACCCGGCTTAGAAACCAAAACTAAACTCCATATCAAGGCCATCAGGCCATTACCTAAAAAAAACGAAAAATCACCTGCGGCAAGGGTCACCAGCCCCTTAATACCCATTGGCGTAAGAGACTTCACTTTTTTCTGTTGTGCCAAAACACGTCCCTCCCTCCCCCTCCCCCCCAGACCTGCATATATATCACCTTCAATGAGTAAGCTGCACCTGCCCTTGCAACCTCCTTAACCCTTTGTCGCCTGTACACAAATGTATACATTCTTATACCATCGGTTTAACATCCTAGAGTCCGTTTGGATTATAACATAACATGTCAAAATGACTCCTGCTACACCTCTAGGCTTCCCTGCCTCCTTTTCCAAGATCCCCTACCGAACCTTCCCCAAGTATGCGATCTGTGGCAGATATAACTAATCCCTTGCGTAGGGGAGGCATTGTATCATTCCCGGTCGAGCACACCCACAAGGAGAGATCTCAGTGCCTGCCCTAACTCACTCTCTAATCCCCTGTAGTGAAAATGCGGGCAAATACCAAAATGCATACATTTTAACATTATAACATTAGGTCAGCTGCTGACTGGTACAAGGTGCCTTATAAGACCGCCAAATGCCGCCCTCAGAACTTTAAAATTATCTGCAAACTTATCTTCAGCCGATCGGAACCTGCGATTGATCTACAGCGTCCACATGACCATCATCACATCAGATAAAATGGTGCTGAGAAAACTTCGCCCGTCAATCAGGAGACGTAGATCGGGTGTGGTCCCGCGTTCGCCTCTGCGGCTTCGGAGAGTCCCCTCCATTTCCAGATCGACCCCCCCGGGATCTTCCTGGTGTGGGCACTAAAGCTTCTGCCCAGGTTCGCTCCATATCTAGTCGATTCCGTTTGGCTTCTCTTGACTTGCAATTTGGACTGTGTGTTGGACTGCGATGCTCCTCGTGCTGGGGTCTGTGTCTGCAAAGCTCTGTAAGTGCATCCTCCGCTTCCTTCGGTGTGGTGAAAATCTTGGTCCGCCCGTTTTCTTGAAACACCCGTAAGATGGCTGGGTACTGCAGGTTAAAACGTATTTTCGCTTGGAACAGCGCGGTACAGATCTTGTTGAAAGAACGCCTTCGTTTTGCGACCTCCGTAGAATAGTCCTCGAAAAGTAGCACTTTCATGCCCATTATTTCCAAAGGACGCGATCTGCTGCGGAATGTCTTCATAAGTGCCACCTTATCATTGTAATCCAACAGCTTAAAGATTACTTGTCTGGGACGAAGCAAACTGTGGTCATCTGCTGCTGGGAGATGTCTGGGGTCCGGCCCCACCCTGTGTGTCCTCTCCACCCGGCAGGGACGTGGAAGACCTAACGCTGCTGGCAATGTCCTCTCACATAATCGCTGTAAATCAGAAGGGATCACCGCTTCTTTCAGACCCACCAGTCGTAGGTTGCTCCTCCTGGAGCGGTTTTCCAGATCCTCCACCTTGTCCCCCAACTGCGTAGTAGCAGACAGCACCACTTTAAAGAGGCTCTGTCACCAGATTTAGCAACCCCTATCTGCTATTGCAGCAGATAGGCGCTGCAATGTAGATTACGTTTTTATTTTTAAAGTTATGGCCATTTTTGTAGTTATGCAAATGAGGCTTGCAAAAGTCCAAGTGGGTGTGTTTAAAAGTAAAAGTCCAAGTGGGCGTGTATTAGGTGCATACATCGGGGCGTTTTTAATACTTTTACTAGCTGGGCGCTCTGATGAGAAGTATCATCCACTTCTCTTCAGAACGCCCAGCTTCTGGCAGTGCAGACACAGCCGTGTTCTCGAGAGATCACGCTGTGACGTCACTCACAGGTCCTGCATCGTGTCAGACGAGCGAGGACACCGGCACCAGAGGCTTCAGTTGATTCTGCAGCAGCATCGGCGTTAGCAGGTAAGTCGATGTAGCTACTTACCTGCAAACGCTGATGCTGCTGCAGAATCAACTGTAGCCTCTGGTGCCGGTGTCCTCGCTCGTCTGACACGATGCAGGACCTGTGAGTGACGTCACAGCGTGATCTCTTGAGAACACGGCTGTGTCTGCACTGCCAGAAGCTGGGCGTTCTGAAGAGAAGTGGATGATACTTCTCATCAGAGCGCCCAGCTAGTAAAAGTATTAAAAACGCCCCGATGTACGCACCTAATACACGCCCACTTGGACTTTTACTTTTAAACACACCCACTTGGACTTTTGCAAGCCTCATTTGCATAACTACAAAAATGGTCATAACTTGGCCAAAAATGCTCGTTTTTTAAAAATAAAAACGTTACTGTAATCTACATTGCAGCGCCTATCTGCTGCAATAGCAGATAGGGGTTGCAAAATCTGGTGACAGAGCCTCTTTAAGTTTGGATTGCAGGCGCTCATTTTCATCCTCCAGCAACGTCATACGCTGTTCTAATTCATCAGTCCTGGAAGTGACTTGTGCCAGCTCCGCATGCACGCGGTTCAGGGAATCTTGCACCGTTTTTTCCAGTGCCTTTTGCAGGTCTGGCGCAATCTGCTTGGCCACTTCACGGGCCAGAGCTATATAATCAATAGGTGCAGGATGAGAAGAGACTATGGGCTCTGCAGGGCTTGAAAGCTGGGAATGAGGGTGCTGCAGCTCATCTTCCTGTGTGTATAGCAGGGGAGCAGTGGCGGGAAGCGCCGCCATCTTACCTCCCTTTTCCACGGCCGCGGCTGAATCTTCCATGGCTGGCTTATGCGCACTTCTGAGGAGGTACCTGTCCATACAGGCACCACCAGGTATGTTTCTGTGTGCAGGGCTGGTGACTTCACAGCTGATTGTCGTCGCCGGAGCGACTATTGCGAGCAAGCAGGCTGGACGGGAGCGGGAGCTCAGTCACTCGCGTCCTGCATCGCCAGCGCCGGAACCGGAAGTCGATTATGAGCTTTTAATAGATATTTATATTTCTGGCGGGGAACCGGAAGCCTAGTGGCACAGTCTTCCTTCATGACGACACGACTCTTCATCATGCGACCGACTCCGCTGTACTCTATGTACAAGCAGTAGCTGTAGTACAAGGATTACATAGAGTACAGCGGTGCCGGTCACATGACGAAGAGTCGTGTCGTCATGAAGAATGACTGTGCAACTAGACTTCCTGTCCGCCACCAAAAATATGACAAAGGTGATATTCACAGTAGCTAAATTACAATGTACTATGGTTTAGATAACTCTGTTAAAGGGTTTATGTGGGAAGCGAAACAAAAAGTATTAGCAGTGAACTCACTGCAGCGTGTGAGTACACTCGCTAATATACATCGCGCTATAAAAAATCTATTAAAATCTCATAATCAGCGTGACGGGGGACAGGATTGTATATTAGCAAGTGTACTCACATACTGCAGTGAGTAAAATGCAATAGTTTTCGGTCCCCCCATAACCCCTTTAATAAAGATGGTCGTGGCCAATTTAACCTCCACTAATTATAGTCTCTACGTGTCTTATTTATTTTAGTTGTAGTAACCTGTGTTTAACATTAAAGGCTATCATCAATTGTGATTTATAATCCCATGATTTTTTAGTTTTTGACTGGAGTGACTCTTTAATGGCCGAGACACATACGTTTTAAGCGGATGGATTTAAAACTATTTACCAATAAAGCATATATTTTACAGAGTTTTGAATCGAGTGCTGGGCCTTTTCCTTTCAAATGATAAAAATTAATAGGATCTATTGACTTATTCGTCATTATTTTTTTTCGTTCAAAAAATAAAACTAGTGGCGATGCACGGTTTTCAAACACTATGTGGTAGTGGTAATGTTTGGTAATGGTGCAGAGGTATTATTTGATTTCTGTGGCATTATTGAGTCCTTATTGCGTATTATTTCGATGTATACTATACCTATTTAAGATTAAAAAGAACCTTTTACCTGCCCATACATGTGCAGCTGAGTGCAGCATGTAATAGGCAGGACTGCACAAACCCTGGGGCACCTTACAATTTTTTCTACCCTCCTTCGTTATTTAGATATTGGTGCCGTTATTTTTGGCGCCCAATATTTAAATAACCCCCTGAACTGTCAATGGGGCGTGTAATGGCAAGGGGGCGGGTTACTATAGCTGTTATACTGTCCAATCATATACGGACAGTGTTACAGCAAGAGAGAGGAGAGAGTGTGCGCACGCTCTCACTCTTAAGCTGTCAAGATCAGTCTTCTGACGAACTGGCCAGGGGGCGTGTCACTGCTACGGACAGTGTAAGAGCTGGAGAGAGGAGAGTGGGCATGTGCCCTCTCCTCTCTTCAGCTCTTGCGAGAGATCAGTCTTGTACTTTGTCTGCTGAACCGGCATGGGGGCATGTCACTGCTACGGACAGTGCAAGCGCTGAAGAGTAGAGTGCGCATGCGCATGCGCACTGTCCTCTCTCCAGCTCTTTCACTGTCCGTAGCAGTGAGATGCCCCCTTGCCACTTCGGCAGAAGACTGATCCTGACAGCTGAAGAGTGGGAGTGTGCGCGCACACACACTCTCTCCTCTATCCTCGCTCTTGCTGTAACACTGTCCGTATCTGATTGGACAGTGTCACAGCCATAGTAACACGCCCCCCCCCCCCTTGCCATTACACACCCCATTGACAGTTCAGGGGGTTATTTAAATATTGGGCGCCAAATATAACAGCACCAATATCTAAATAACGGAGGGTTAAAAAAAAAAGTAAAGTGCCCCAGGGTTTGTGCAGCCCTGCCCATTACATGCTGCACTCAGCTGCACATATATGGGCACGTGAATGGTTATCTTTAAATAAAACATTTGGGTTTTCAGCAGCTTTGTTTCCTTTTTATTTGATCCTACTAGATCACAGGATGTAAATACAAATATTTAGTGCTGCCTGCAAAATATTCTTCTTCTTATGACAAAGTGTTATGAACTGATGCAATTTATCAGATAAACCCTTTAACTTCCCTCTAATACATCTATGCTTTTTTCCAGTGGTTCAGCAGAAGGTCACCTGTTACTGCCATCCGCTCAGAAGGATCGTTTCTATGTTGGCACAGTGTGGTATCTTGCCATAATCCGATCATTTCAATCCAATTCTGCCGGGGGGTGGACAATCAGATTTACTTTACAAAGGATAATATGCACTACCTTGGTTAGTCTGAATGATTGTTGGTTATAATAGTTTACACTAGGAAGTTTGTTATGTTCATGTTTGCATTTGGATTGTGTTCTGCACATCAATCTCAACCATTTACACAACATTCAGATTGTATGCTGGCTGGTATCAGGCATCTAGTATAAATGTAGCGCAGGTTCATTCAGTGCAGTTTTGATGCAGTTTTTAAAGATAACCTTTCACCTGCCCAAAAAAAAATGCAGTTGAGATCTCAGATAGATTGCAGGTGCCTCACACATTCTGATGCTTTTAATTTTTTTCTTCTAGCCCCCACCGTTCCTGAGATATCGGGGTCGTTAGTTCTGGTGTCCGATACGCAAATGAGGCCTTTGACTGTCAAGTGGGCAACCCCCTTATCAAGTGACAGGTGTTACCTGCCCACTTGACAGTCAAAGACTCATTTGCATAACAGCACCAATATCTCTGCAACGGTTGGGACTAGAAGAAAGAAATAAAAAGCGGCAGAATCTGTGAGGCGCCTGCAATCTAAGGGTATGTTCACACGGCCTATTTACGGACGTAATTCGGGCGTTTTTGCCCCAAATTACGTCCGAAAATAGCGCCTCAATAGCGCTGACAAACATCTGCCCATTGAAAGCAATGGGCAGACGTTTGTCTGTTCACACGCGGCGTAATTTACGCGCCGCTGTCAAATGACGGCGCATAAATAGACGCCCGCGTCAAAGAAGTGACCTGTCACTTCTTTGGCCGTAATTGGAGCCGTTATTCATTGACTCCAATGAATAGCAGCGCTAATTACGCCCGTAATGGACGTGGCATTCAAGCGCCTGCACATGCCGTTACGGCTGATATTACGGGGATGTTTTCAGGCTGAAACATCCCCGTAATTTCAGCCGTTACGGACGCCCTCGTGTGAACATACCCTAACTGAGCAACATGTAGAAATAAAAAATGGTTGGCACTGCCTTAGCTTGCAATGTTACAGACTCTGTTCTTCAGCTCGCTGGGACCTGTAATTCGAAAGCCTTTGTCTGGCGGTGCTCAGTGCATGTTGAATTTAGTTTCAGCAAATGACAACATGTATAAAAGAAGACAGCACGGCACTCACCATTTGCAAAAGGTTTCTCTTTATTCCAAGATTGAGGCAGGCAACACGGGATTCAAAAGACAACAGAGCCCTGTTGTCTTTTGAATCCCATGTTGCCTGCCTCAATCTTGGAATAAAGAGAAACCTTTTGCAAATGGTGAGTGCCGTGCTGTCTTCTTTTCTACATGTTGCCATTTGCAATCTAACTGAAATGTCAGCTGCAGTTTTTTGGGCAGGTGACAGGTTCCCATTAAGTGGATCCACAATAGAGTAAAAGTGTAACATTTCCATTATGTTTCTCCCCTTAAGATCTTGTTTTATATGGATAATAAAATTCACATGTATTATGGCCATCTGTTGCCCCTACACAATCCTTTATTCCAAGCAGAGACGGAAAATCTGTGGGCCTTTAGCTCTCCTGTCAAGCAGGTTATTGACCTCTATGGGAATCAGATATCTGGCGCACATTTATGATGCATTTGTTTATGGCAGGTGTGGGGAAAGTCCGGCCCACGGGCAGTATAAGGCCTGCGGGATAACATTGTCTGGCCCGGCCTCACTCAGACCGCGCTGCCATGCGTAATTCGCTACTTGGCTCCATCAGTGGCGGTTTGAGTGAGGTCGGTGTGTGCCGGTTCAAGAGTGGATCAGTACGGTCACCTGACCTGAGTCAGTGGCGTGAGGTCAGGTGACTGGACTGTGCCGGCCCAAGAGTGGATCCGTCTGGTCACCTGATCTGAGTCAGTGACCGTGAGGTCATGTGACCGGACGGGTCCACTCCCGGGCCGGCACAGTCCAGTCATCTGACCTCAAGTCAGTGACGTGAGGTCAGATGACTGGACTGGGCCACTCCTGTCACAGCACACCCCAACCTCAGTCTGACCGCCGCAACATTCCCTCCTTGGCTCCGTCCGCCCTACTCATATTTAGGAGCAGGAGAAGGGCGGATGGAGCCAAGTATGGCAACGGCGGTCTGAGTGAGGTCGGTGCGTGCCAGCTCAAGAGTGGACCTGAGTCAGTGACGAAAGGTCAGTTGACCGCGGTGTTCCACTCCCGGGCCACTACCGTTCAGTCACCTGACCTCACGTCAGTGACCTCACTGACCGCCGCTGTCGCCGTGTCATTCCCTCCTTGGCTGCATCCGAGCACCCTACTTAAAGAGAGGTCCAAGTGACTTAAAGGTTTTTTTTTTCCGTCAAGGATATTTATGATATTTCCACAGGATATGTCATAAATGCCCAATATATGCGGGTCTCACCTCCAGGACCGGCACCTATCTCTAGAACGGGGCCCCTAAACACTGTTCTACCTCTTTGTGTTACATAGTTACATAGTTAGTACGGTTGAAAAAAGACACATGTCCATCATGTTCAACCAAGGAATGGGAAAGGGAAGGGAAAAATTACTACACATAAGAGCTAATATTTATTTGTTCTAGGAAATTATCTAAGCCTTTTTTAAAGACATCTACTGTAGCTACTGTGACCAGCTCCTGCGGTAGGCTATTCCATAGATTCACAGTAAAGAAGGCTTGTTGCCTCTGGAGATTGAACCTTTTTTTCTCCAGACGGAGGGAGTGCCCACTTATTTTTTGAGTGGGTTTTACATGGAACAGGATTTCACCATATTTTTTGTATGTGCCATTGATATATTTATATAAGTTAATCATGTCCCCCCTTAGTCGTCTTTTTTCAAGGCTAAATAGGTTTCTTTTAATCTTCTTTTAATCTTTCCTCATAACTTAGATTCTCCATGCCCCTTATTAGCTTTGTTGCGAAGTTCGTGTTGTGACGGAAGCTTATGATTTCCGGACCATGAATAAGAAAACAACGTAACTTGCTGAGTTACGCTGTTTCCGTAAGTCCCATCGAACTGAATAGTAGTTACGGAAACAGCGTAACTTGCATGCTGCGCTGCTTCCATAACTGCCATTTACTACTACGGGAGTTATGGAAACAGTGCAGCTCACTAAACTACGCTGTTTTCATCTTGATGGTCAGAAATCAGCAGGAAGACGGAGAGGTAGAACAGGAGTTAGGGGGCCCCGTTCTAGAGATAGGTGCGGGTCCCAGAGGTGGGACCCGCATCTATCTGACATTTATGACATATCCTGTGGATATGTCATAAATGTCCCTGATGGGAAAAGCCCTTTAAGTATGTCGGAACAACTTACTGCTGTGAGTTCTTTTCAAAACTTACCAAACAGATGACTGCGCTCCAGACTGACCGACACATCATCTTAATACCGGCTAAAATAACAAACCTTTCCACAGAGAAGTAGTTCCAGCCATCACATCAAGGGTGACTTAATTAAATTGTTTGACCAAATATAGCAGGCAAAGTTTTAAGTTGATAATTTTGTATGGCCTGCGAATGATGTTATGACTATCCAAATGGCCCTTGGCAGAAAAAAGGTTCCCCACCCCTGGTTTATGGGGATCAGTGATAGAGCAGCCTACAGTATTTGTTTGTCCAGGAATAAAATTTCTCAGTAACCTCTTCAGTCCCACACGCACAGGGTGAAATACAGAAGCTCTCCAGGGTGAGGGACCTGCACATTTGCGCCACGGATCTCAGCCTCCTGAACCTCCATGATTATTACTTGGGATGATACTGGAAGATTCTAAGCAACTCAACCCACAGTAGAATTTGAGATTAATTTCCCAAAGCAAATATTGCATTGGTACTTCCACTAACTCATGCAATACGCTAGGGAGCCAACTATCTCAGTGTAGATTCAGGCACTTTAATTGATCAAAAATTAACGATATGTTTCTGCAGATTTGCTGGTCTACTGGTATATGGAATTCACTGTTTATAACCAATTTTAACAACAAAAAGCAATAAGAAACTTCTAATTGGATGCAAGATAACAGTTTCAGTGTGTGATGCAGGGAAATGATGAGAAATAAGAATTTACAGCTCCACTGTGACAGTGTTATCATTCAGAACGGTGGTTCGCTGCAGCAAATAATCTCTATTTGCTATAAGGTATAATTATAAACAGATATGTCTTGCACGTTGTGATTCTCCCTCACATATTTGACGTCACTGAGATTTTATTTTAAACTGAATAAAGAAAAGTATGTTATTTCATTTATCTGGGTAATAAACACTTAGAGTGCGTCTGATATTCCCTCTTGTTTTGAGATCTGTAAAGCCTAGAATATTACCAGACATTAAGGAACAGCAAAATGACAAATTCCTGTTACATTTCTCATAACACTTTTGTCATTTCACCTCAATGGGCACCATCTTTCAGATCATTATGCTGAGGCTGCAGGCTGTTTTGAGCGCTCTGTGGGTCGTATCGCTGCTGTTTTTATTACCTATTAGAAAAGAAGAAGCTTTATCAACCTTTTAATATCCTGAGGCAAGCAACTTAAGTGGCCTCTATAAATACTCCGCCAGGATTATTATACATAGATCCCATCAGCATTAAATAGATTATTTTACTATTTTGTACTATGCTCATTCATTTAATAGTAAGTTATTCTCTGGTTAACTCAAAAGCCTCAGATCCCATGCACACGACCGTAAAAATCGTCCGTAATTGCGGACCATACTTACTGTCCGCAATTACAGACGCATTCACTTCTATTGTCCACGGACACCTTCCCGTTTATTTATGGGAAGGTGTCCGGGCCGTAGAAAGCCACTGCAAAAGATAGGACATGTCCTATCTTTTGCTTTTCACAGAAAGTGCTCCCATACTTTTTATGGGTGCACGACCAGCAAATGCGGGTGGCTGTCCGTGGCTGGCCGTGCCCACAATCGTGGGCCGTGATTACGGGCAAGGCTGTGTGCATGGAGCTAAAATGGTCCATTTTGAAACCATTTGGACTTGGTTTTATTCAACTGAGTGTAAGGAATATTATCTGTATCTAATGTCGAAGAGAATCTTAAAGGGGTCATCTAGTTTGGAAAGGCCATTTTTAAATACCCAATTACGGAATTAAAAGTTAATAAAAGGGATTCCTCCATTCAGGACCCTCATCTATTAGCGAGAGAAGAAAATGGCTACAAAGAGAGTCTCTTGCCCTGGAGGACTGAGAACGTCCATGGATTATACAGACATTGAGACATAGATTTGAATAAGAACTGTGTAATTGTAAAATTTCCCTGTGGTGGCGCTGGAATTTAACAGTTACTGCCGGATTTTCCTACAGAATACACCTTAAAGAGGTTTTCCCTGTGGGTATGTCAAGAATGTCAGATAGATGCGAGTCCCACTTCTGGGACCTGCACCTATCTCTAAAACAGGGCCCCTAAACCCTTATCGACCTTTTTGTGTTCCGGCTGATATCATGGAGAAAACGATGTTTCCGTAAGCCCCATTGAACTGAATGGTAGTTACGGAAACAGAGTAGCTCGCATGTTACGCTGCTTCCGTAACTGCCATTCACTATTATGGAAGTTACGGGAACAGCATAGTTCAGCTGTCACAGTTTGTGGGTATGTGGACCCACTAGGCCGCACCGCCGTAGCAGGGAGGCAGCTGGCCAAATAACAGGGAACCTCAGCAACACAAAGTCCCGCACAAGGGTACCTGGATAGTTCAGACAGTAGCCGCAGCTCTGGCACGGATGGAGGTGGGTGCAGCAGGTAACGCCAGACGTGGCAGATGACAGCAGATGCCCCAGGTTGCGCCAGACGTGGCGAATCCCTCTGGACGTGGCAGAAGACACAGGATGTGGCGGATGACACAGGACATGGTAAACAAAGGCAGGTGCAGTAGACATGACTCCAACTAGTAGGCACAGGAACAAGAACACAGCACGGGATACAGGAACAGGTAACAGGGCATGGGTAACAACTGGAACGGGAAACATTAAGGGACCATTTGCAAGACAGACTTGGGATATACTAACAATGCTCAGGCAAGGATCAGAAGGGCTGAGGCCTTCTTATAGTCCAGGAAATCATGGGAGTTTATGATGATTTTCTTTATGTGCGCGCGCTGGCCCTTTAAGATCAGGCACGAGCGTGCGCGCACACCCTACGGGACACAGCGGACCGGAGCGGAAGTGAGCGCTGGCATCTCCTAGGAAGGAGATGGGGACCAGCGCTCACAGAGCCAGGGCTGTGGGCGTCAGGAGGTGAGTAGACCTGACGGCCCGCGGCCATGGACGCTACAGCAGCGAGTTACACTGTTTCCCCGTAACTCCCGACCATGTGGTCAGGAAGTGGCCGGGAGTCAGTGTGAGCACAAAAAGCTAGAGCGGAGTTTAGGGTGCCCCGTTCTAGAGATAGGTACAGGTCCCAGAGATGGGACCCGCATCTATCTGACATTTATGACATATCCTGTGGCTATGTCGTAATGTCCCTTGTGGGGAAACTTCTTTAATGCTGAGGTTCCCAGCAGCTAGGTACCTTGTGATCAGCAGCTTATCATCAGAAAAAACTTAATTAGAGGAGATTCTCAAGCAGAAATTCTGTAATAAGAGCAATAAGATAGCCTTTTTATCTTGTGAGCTGCATGTGAAAAATGAGCAAAGTGTGGGTAGCTGCCAGCCTATGAGTCCTGCTTTGTGGACATTGCCATTTTAGACCTGTTCTTCCTCGTATTTCTGCTCTTGGTTTGCTTCCGCCACTTGCTCCAGCCCTCCTGTCTTATCCTAGTTACTAACAAAATAATTTCCTCTCAAACATGCTGTCCTGCTTTCGTCCGCCAAGTCATATTATCTAAAGCATCTTTTCTACTTCCAGAGTGTTCCCAAGATAACCCCTCAGCTTCGTGTCTTGTCTGCTTGCCTGTGGCCACTAGGACGACTGTTTAAATATTTCTCTGTCCAGAAGGCTTCCCTCTACCTTTGAGGGATATCACAGCCACTGACCCAGCCGTTCTCTGCCAGGGGATTCTTCAATGCCTTTGGCAAGGGCACTGGTTAAAGAGTCAATATTGGACTGCCCTTCTGATGTTATTGGATTCAACATGTCTCTCTCCTTGGACTCAATGTTCAAACATTTCCTACTGAGAATTGACTTTATGCTTTGGACATTGGCCTAAAGCTATATTTTTGTTGTTTCTGGACACAGTCCTACAACTTTGCTTATCACTGTTAGTTGCTTACAACTACTTATATATTTTTATAACTACATATTTGCCTGTTCTCTACTATGAATTTGCTCAAATGTAGCTGTTCTCTTTGTATATGCATCCTACTTTACAGTTTTTCAGCTTATTGGGCTAGGGCCTCTATTTACTAACCCCCTCCCCCAACACACACACTACTATAGGTTAGCAGTGTGGAAGGCTTTCCTGCCTTCATTATAGGGTATTCCATGAGGTGCTATCCTCTCATAACCAATTATTCTTTTTGTTTACCATTAGCACTTTCTGCGCTAGCGTGCTTTACTGTAGCAGAATTTAAGCCCTCTACTCTCACCTTACATTTCCCCGTCAATATCTTACTTTAAACTTACATTATTAGTGCTCTCTACTAATATTTAATGTCTGCTTCATAACCTATAATTTCTACTCCTATACTACTATTTTATTACATTGCCTGTCATATGCTTTTTTGACATTATATATTTTATATAATTATGCTTGTTGAAAATTGTTTTTACTACACTAAATAAGCAAAGCATTGATATAAAAACCTACCCACACTAATAAATGCTTTTTTGAGTCCTACTAACCAAGTGGGGTTATTAGACCTCTAAGAACAAAATAGGAGATTATTTTAGTAGGAGATCTTGGAAACCCATTAATGCAGTGGTGTACCTCCAATAGAAGCTGACCATGCCACTGCTTTGGGGCCCTTGTACAGGGAGGCCAGAGGTAATTTTTTTATTTTGGGGCATATTATGGGGCATATTTTTATTAAGGAGGCACATTGAGGGGCATATTGTTCATTCAGAAAGTATCTTGTGGGGCATTTTGTATTTAGAGGCACAGTGTGTGGCATACTTGTATTCGGGGCACAGGGTGAGGTATATATTCATTCAGACACACAGGGTTTCGGTATATTTTCTATTCAAAGGGCACATTGTGGGGCATTTTTATTCAGGGGCTGTATATGTGACATTGTTATTTTCAAGGGCACAGTGTGAATATTTTCAGCAAAAATTAGAAAGATAATACATCTGTGCAGTAAACTCTACAGAGATGTTGTGTTCAGGACTCATGGAGGTCTAGAATGGATAGAGAAGAAGATAAAGAAGAAAAGGGTAAAAGTTGACATCAGTCAGAGAAGACGTCACCAGTGAGTCATTGAATGGAAATATTTATTCTGACTGCATCTGATCAGTGCTTTAGACTCCAGGGCTGGCGTTAGGGTGGGTACTGGGCAATAGCTCAGGGCCCCATCCTCTTAGGGCCCCCTACCAACTATACCAGACATAGTGACTGCTACGAAGCCTGAGCTGCCTGGCACATAACATTTATGGGCCGGGCAGCATGGACCCCCTCATACCCGATGGTGTTACTAGCACCGGGGGGGCCCCGGTGTTAGCGACAGCCACAGTCAATTGTGTCTGCGTCCTCAGGGCGCAGATACAATTGAATACTATAGGCTGCAGGCCACGTTAGGACTGCAGCCTATAAGGAGCTGGGAAAAATCCCTGCGCAGGCCGGAGTGGCACTATATACAAGGTGGGGATGTGTAGCACTATGGGAGGGCACTAATTCTACCCTTGCTTTAGACCCTATGGTATCTAAGTACGCCCCTGCAAGGATGCTTCAGATTAATCTCCCTGTAAGATGTAAATTAGTGATCTTTTCTTGCATAACTCATACACTATGAAAAGAGTCAGGGTTCTGACACTTTGCACACAGATACATCACAACTCTTAAACTGTTCTATATGGAACTCAAGATTACTTTACAGTGACTCAATTAATTCCTTTTAATATTGAACTACTAATATTTTCCTAAATAAGCAAGCTGTGAATGTACAACTACTTTCTTTTCACACTTTAATGGTTTGATATTTCTTTAAAGGAAAATAATTTCTTATTCATAGGTTTCTTTAAAAAATAATACACCATTAGGGCTTTCTTACACATAAATAATTGCTTTAGGTTTAGGAATATTTTTGTTGAATTCTCAGAAGATTTACATGGTATATTACGAAATTGAATTAGGTAAGATAAAACCCAGGTAAATGGACCCAGACCCAGGTAAGTGGATCTTCACTAAAAATAGTTGAGTACCACTGGTCTAAAGTTTTACAATCCAAATAGTGTAAAGTACAGCTGGATGTCACCATTACTCCGTGGGTCAGCCATTAATTCTTCCCCCAATCTAGTACTTAGCCCAGAACCTGCCTCATGCTCACCTCAGTAGCTCTTTGAATATCATTTAGGAATCCACCCACTCTGCCACTTTCTCTCTGCAATATTGTTTACTACAGCAGCAGTTTCCCTCACAGGCCTTAGTAAATTGGCCGTCAGATTTATACTGACTGTAATCTGCAGTGCTTTAACTCCTTAATACCGAAGGTATTTTAAACCTTAATGACCGAGCAATTTTTTTACGTTTTTCCATCGTCTCATTCAAAAGATCTATAACTTTTTTATTTTTGCGTCGACATAGCTGTATAAGGACTTTTCTTTTGCGGGACAAGTTGTATTTTATAATAGCACCATTTTGGGGTACATATAATTTATTGATTAACTTTTTAATAACGTTTTAGTGGGGTACTGAAAAAAAACTGACATTTCGCCATTTGTTTTGCGTCTTAATTTTACGCTGTTTACCGTGTGGTATAAATAACATAATAACTTTATTCAGCGGGTCGTTACGATTGTGGCGATACCAAATTAGTATGGATTTTTTTTTTTCCTACTTTTACACAGTAAAAACAAATTTTTTTTCAAAATTATTTGCTTTTGTATCGCCATATTTTAAGACCCATAACTTTTTTATTTTTTGACCGATGCAGCTGAATGAGGGCTTTTTTTTTGCGGGATGACTTGTAGTTTGTATTGGTACAATTTTGGAGTAGATGCAACTGTTTGATCACTTCTTATCAAATTCCTTTGAAGGCAGGATGAACAGAAAACAGCAATTCTGGCGTTGTTTTTTATTATCTTTTTACGGCGTTCTACCGTGCGGGTTAAATAATGTAATAATTTTATAGTTGGGTTCGTTACGGACATGGCGATACCAAATATGAGTAACTTTAAAAAAGTACACATATTTGGTATCACCACGTTCGTAACGACCCCAACTATAAAAGTTTAATGTTATTTTTCCCGCACAATGAACACCGCATAAAAAATCAATAAAAACCTACGACAGAATCGCAATTTTTTTGGTCACCACCCCTCCCAAAATAAAGAATAAAAAGTGATCAAAAAGTCGCATGTACCCAAAAATAGTACCAATAAAAACTTCAATCCGTCCCGCAAAAAGCAAGCCCTTACAAAGCTTTTTTGACGAAAAAATAAAAAAATTATGGCTCTCAGAATATGATAAGACAGAAAATTATTTTTTTTATAAATAAGTGATTTTATTGGGCAAACGCTAAAAAAAGGAAAAAAAAACCTATATACATATGGTATCACCGTAATCGGACCAACTCGCAGAATAAAGTAAAAATGTCATTTATAGCGTACGGTGAACGTCGCAAAAAAATAAACTAAAAAACTTTCTCAGAATTCCTGGTTTTTGGTTAGGATTGCAAAAAAATGGAATAAAAAGTGATCAAAAAAAACGCATGTATCCCAAAATGGCACCACTGAAAACTACAGATTGTCCTGCAACAAATAAGCCCTCACACGGCTCCGGTGGTGAAAAAATAAAAAAGTTCTGGCTTTCAGAATATGGCGATGCAAAATGTGCAGTGTTCCAAAAGCGGATAAGATCGGGCGCCATTTAACAGTGCGACACCGGCCACACATCTATGAATTATTATGTATTTACCACATTATTATACCCTCTTATTATGCCCTGATGTTCTCTGCCCAGCTTACACATGCCCCCACAGTATAAACTGAAATACCAGTAAAACCCCAAACAGAACTACTACCAAGCAAAATCTGCACTCCAAAAGCAAAATGGCGCTCCCTCCCTTCTGAGCCCTGCAGTGTGCCCAAGCAGCAGTTTGCGCCTACATATACGGCATCGCTATACCCGGGAAAACCCGCTTAACGTTTTATGAGGTATTTGTCTTCTGTAGCACAAACTGGGCACAACATATTATGCACTAAAATGGCATACCAGTGGGAAATTGCAATTTTCACTTTGAACCATCCGTTGTGCATTAACCCCTTTGCGCACTATGACTTAATTGCACGTTATGGTGCGGGGGTTGATGTATGGAGCCGGCTCACGTGCTGAGCCCACTCCATACGCTGCGGGTGTCGGCTGTGTACTACAGCTGACACCCGGGACTAACGGACAGGTACAGCGATCGCTCTGTTACAGAAGCCTGTAAAAGTAACAATATACTGCAATACATTAGTATTGCAGTGTATTGTACCAGTGATCTAATGATCGCTGGATCAAGTCCCCTAAGGGGATTAATAAAATGTGTAGAAGAATGAAAGTTTTAGTAGTGAGAATTTATTTATTTTTTTAAGTAAAAAAAAAACTTTGCCAATTTTTCTTCTAAAGTAATGTAAAAAAAATTAACAAAATTGGTATTGCTACGTCCGTAAAAGTCCGAACTATTACAATATGCCATTATTTAATTGGCACAGTGAACACCTTCAAAAAATGTAATAATTGAAACCGCCAAAATCGCTGTTTTTTTTTTTTGTCACCTTAGCTCAAAAAAAAAATGTAATACAACATTTTAATCACTTTTTATGTACCAAAAAATGGTACCAATAAAAACTACAGCTCCTCCCGCAAGAAATAAGCCCCACACCACTCTATTAATGGAAAAATAAAGAAGTTATGGCTCTTGGAAGGCGGGAAGTGAAAATCTAAAATAAGAAAGCAAAAAATGGATCAGTTTTACTGCCTGAAGATAGAACGATTAAAATTAATTTTATTAAGTTGTTTCATTAAAATGAGCCATCTTAGCCCCAAGTAACAATGTAAACAGGCTCAGATGAGGTGGTCAGTAATAAGGAGAGGTGTGCTGATGTGATAGTATAGTTGCAAACACCAAGCTCCACCTCACCCCTCACGATATACTCTACTGACACTCCTCACTGACTGACAGACAATCCAACGCGTTTCAGTGCCACATAAATAAGTGACACATCATCAGGGATTATCGATTCAATTCGGTATTGTGTTTGATTTCACTGTTAATTCAGCCGGCTAGCACGATTGTGTGCTTGTTCAAAACCTCCCCGGCGCGTGTTCTATCTTCAGGCAGTAAAATTGTTAATTTACGGAATGGAATACTTTATCATTGTGCGTATTCAAAAAATGGATCAGTCCTGAAAGGGTTAATTCATTTCTAATAAAAAAACGTATGACCACATGTGGGGTATTTCCGCACTCGGGAGAAATTGCTTTACAAAAATTGGTTGTTTTTTTCTCCTTTATCCCTTGTGAAAATGAGAAAACGCAACATTTTAGTGGAAAAAAATTTGATATTAATTTTCGCGGCCTAATTCTAATAAACTCTGCAAAAGACCCGTTGGGTCTAAATGCTAACTATATCCCTAGATAAATTCCTTGAATGTGGTAACTTTTGGTGGGTTTCCACTGTTTTGGTCCCTCCAGTGCATTGCAAATGCGACATTGCATCGAAAACCATTCCAGCAAAATCCAAAATCCAAAATCCAAATGGCGCTCCTTCCCTTCTGAGCCCTGCTGTGGGTCCAAACAGCAGTGTATTACCACATATGGGGTATTGTCGTAAACGGGAGACATTGCTTTACAAATGTTGGGGTGCATTTTCTACGTTATGCCTTGTAAATATTAAAAATGTCTATGTTGTTTCAGAAAAAAAGTAGATTTTAATTTTTACAGACTAATTCCAATATATTTAGCGAAAAACCTGTGTGGTCAAAATGATAACTATACCCCTAGATAAATTCCTTGAGAGGTGTAGTTTCCAAAATGTGGTAACTTTTGGGGTGTTTCCACTGTTTTAGTCCCTCTAGAGCAGGAGTCTCAAACTCGGCCGGGTAAGTGGGCCGCATATAGAAAAAATGGGAAGTTGACGGGCCGCATTACTTTCAAATTTGATACAATACAAAATTATTGTTAATCAATTAGTTATTTGAACTACTATAACACTATATTACTATAATAATACCGCTAGGTTTAAAATTTGAGATATTTCTCCACGTGTTTATTTCAACAATCCAGCTTTCCAGTTTAAGTGTCGCTAAATGCCGATGCTGCCGCAGAGTCCTCCGTAGATGCTGCCGCAGAGTCCTCCATAGATGCTGCCGCAGAGTCCTCCGTAGATGCTGCCGCAGAGTCCTCCGTAGATGCTGCCGCAGAGTCCTCCGCAGATGCTGCCGCAGAGTCCTCCGCAGATTCTGCCGCAGAGTCCTTCGCAGATGCTGCCGCAGAGCCCTCCGCAGATGCTGCCGCAGAATCCTCGACAGATTCTGCCGCAGAGTCCTTCGCAGATGCTGCCGCAGAGTCCTCCGCAGATGCTGCCGCAGAGTCCTCCGCAGATTCTGCCGCAGAGTCCTTCGCAGATGCTGCCGCAGAGTCCTCCGCAGATGCTGCCGCAGAGTCCTCCGCAGATGCTGCCGCAGTGCCCTCCGTAGATGCCGCCGCAGTGTGCCCTCCGTAGATGCTGCAGCAGTGTGCCCTCCGTAGATGCTGCCGCAGTGTGCCCTCCGTAGATGCTGCCGCAGTGTGCCCTCCGTAGATGCTGCCGCAGTGTGCCCTCCGTAGATGCTGCCGCAGTGTGCCCTCCGTAGATGCTGCCGCAGTGTGCCCTCCGTTGATGCTGCCGCAGTGTGCCCTCCGTTGATGCTGCCGCAGTGTGCCCTCCATTGATGCTGCCGCAGTTCCCTCCGCAGATGCTGCCACAGTGCCGTCAGGGGCTTGCCTAGAGCTGGCGTCCCGGAGCAGAGCCGCTTCTGGCACTCTGCCTGGGATTCCAGCTCTGCTCCTGACATCACTGTCCATATATAGACAGAGATGTCAGGGGCAACCCCAGAGCTGGAGTCCCGGTCAGAGCGCTAGTAGGATCTTCCTGGGACTCCAGCTGGGCTCCTGACATCACTGGGACTCCTGTCTGGGGAAGCCCCTGACATCATTGTCGATGTATGGACAGCGATGTCAGAGGCTTCCCCAGAGTCCCGGAGCAGAGCCGATAATAGAGCTCTGCCCGGGACTCCGCTCTGGGGAAGACCCTGACACACTGTCTATATATGGGCAGCGATGTCAGGGAATTCCACAGAGTCCCGGAGCAGAGCCTGTACTAGCGCTCTGCCCGGGACTCCGGCTCTGGGGAAGCCCCAGACATCGCTGTTCATATGTGGACAGCGATGTCAGGGAATTACAAAGTCTCGGAGCAGAGCCGATACTAGCGGCTCTGTGTCCCACGGGCCGCAGATGACAGCCCCAGGGGCCGCATGCGGCCCGCGGGCCGCGTGCTTGAGACCCCTGCTCTAGAGCGTTTGCAAATGCGACATGGCACCGAAAACCATTCCAGCAAAATCAGAAATCCAAATGGCGCTCCTTCCGTTCTGAGCCTTGCTGTGGGTCGAAACAGCTGTTTATTACCACATATGGGGTATTGTCGTAATCGGGAGACATTGCTTTACAAATGTTGGGGTGCATTTTCTTCGTTATTCCTTGTAAATATTAAAAATGTCTATGTTGTTTCAGAAAAAAAGTCGATTGTAATTTTTACAGACTAATTCCAATATATTTAGTGAAAAACCTGTGTGGTCAAAATGCTAACTACACCCATAGATAAATACCTTAATTGGTCTAGTTTTTTAAATGGGGTCTTTATGGGGAGTTTCTATCGTTCTTGTAGCTCAAAGCCTCTCCAAATGTACAGTGGGACCTACAACATTTTCAAGCAAAATATGAGTCCTGAAAGCCTCTGGTTGCTCTCTTCATTTCGGGCCCTGCCGTGTGTCCAAGCAATGCATTAGGGCCACAATGGGGGTATTTTTGAAAACAGGAGAAACAGGGTGATAGACTTTGGGGTGTGTTTCTTCATTCTCATGTTCGTTTTACAAAGAAACCGGTCTTCAAACTGATACTTTTATGAAAAAAGTGAAATCTTATTATTTTTCACCTGCTATGCAAAAAATTTAGCAAAAAACTGTGGGTAAAAATACTCACTACACCCATAGATAAATACCTTAAGGGTTCTAGTTTTCTAAATGGGGTCGTTTATGGGGAGTTTCTATCCTGCTGGCAGCTCAAAGTCTCTCCAAATGTACAGTGGCACCTACAACATTTTCAAGCAAAATATGAGTCCTGAAAGCCTCTGGTTGCTCTCTTCATTTCGGGCCCTGCCGTGTGTCCAAGCAACGCATTAGGGCCACAATGGGGGTATTTTTGAAAACAGGAGAAACAGGGTGATAGATTTTGGGGTATGTTTCTTCATTCTCATGTTCCCTTTAAAAGAAATCTGTCTTAAAAATGACACATTTGTGAAACATTTTTAATTATATTTTTATACGCCAGCTTTGCATGAATTCTTACAAAAAAACTATGCGGTCAAAATACTTACAACACCCCTTAATAAATAGGGGTGTAGATTTCAAAATGGGGTCATTTGTGGGGGTTTCCATCATTCTAACACCTATGAGACTCTGAAAACCTGGCTTGGTGCAGGAAAACAAAATGTACTTCAAAATTTATAAAATTATTATTACATTTGTAAGTCTTCTAAATTGCTCAAAAATTATTATTTTTTTGTCCAAAGTGCTGCCAAAATAGAGTAAAGAGATGGAAATATATATTTAATAAAAAAAATTGTACAGTATGTATGTACATATGTGACATAGTTCAGTTAAAAATAGGGAAAAATGTTAATTTTTACAAAATTTCTTCAATTTTTCTATTTTTTTATTAATTTACGCAGATCGTATCAGTCTACTTTTACCACTAAAATAAAGTACAACATGTGACGAAAAAACAATGTCAGAATTACTTGGATATTTAAAACTTTCGCAGAGTTATTTTCTGATAAAGTCAGACTTACCAGATTTGACAAATCTGGCTTTGTCATTAAGGTACAAACAGACCCGGTCATTAAGGGGTTAACATTTTTAAACTTTATTTTTAGTCCCACTGGAGGACTTTACTGTACAGACTTCTGATCGCTATTATAATACACTGCAATACTTCGGTACTGCAGTGTATTATTGCCGGTCAGTGTAAAACTGACAGGCACCTGTTAGGTCATGCCTCTGGCATAGCCGAACAGGCAATCACTAAAGGCAGACATGGGGGCCTTTGTTAGGATGCCAGTGGGATAAGAGAGGGAGCCCCCTCCCTCTAAAATCACTCAGATGTGGTGCTATTCAGCACCGCATCTGAGGGGTTAAATATGATCGGAGACAACTGCTAGTGGTCTCCGATCATTGCCTTGAAGCCTGAGGCTGTTACTAACAGCCCGGGCTTCAGCAACACCCCGCACAATGCGGGGAAAGTTCTATTGAAGTGCCGACGTGGAAACGCGACACTTCAGAAGAACTACCCTGAACGGCCGACGTAAAAACACTATACGCCGGTCGTTAAGGGGTTAACCTCTAGAATTGCCCCTCTAGTGAGAGGGGCACAGTCTAGAAACCTAGAAGACCTACTGTTGCAGCTGGGGCAATATTATCCCCAACAACTGGATGCCTGACTACATTTCTACTCTGTAAGGCTCCATACACATGACCGTAGATTTTGTCTGTACTTACGGTCCGTAGTTATGGACCTATTAATTTCTATGGCCGACAAACACCTTCCCGTATATTTACGGGAAGGTGTCCGTGCCGTAGAAAGGCTCCTCAAAAGATAGGACATGTCCTATTTTTTGATCTTTACGGACCGTGCTCCCATCCTTTATATGGGAGAATGGGCTGCAAATGCCGGCCGTGCCCGTAGTCACGGACTGCGATTACGGGCAGGCAGATACCTTCCTGCTCTGTCATAGTGCTCAATAGTATCTGCGTTCTAAGGACGCAGATATGGTTGAATGTGGCATCGCTAGCAGCCATAGTGGCTACTAACGGCACCACCGGGCATAGGGGGGGCTCATGACGGCAGGTAGCACTAACCCAATCATGCCACAGGCCCCGTAGCAGCCGCTATGGCTGCTACAGTGGTAGATACGCCGCCTCCTAGACAGGGGCTTCCTCTAGAAACAGAATGCCCTGCAAGAGAGTCAGAAATGCTCTGGCCAGGGATTCCACTCACTCGGGAGCCATGATGGCAGCGGCAGCCGAGTGGGCCCTCCAAGGGTACTGACGCCGGCCATGGGTGCACCATGTGAAACAGCATCTCCCAGCATATTGTTGCCATGCTGGGAGCTGTCATTTTACAAACCTATACTGCAGGGGTTGCACTAAATTTTCAAATGATCTCTGTACTGAGCTGTATTTGTGCTGGAGCTGTATTTGTGTACTGAGCTTGATTCTGGTACTGTATATATGTAGTGAGCTTGGTTCTGGTGCTGTATTTATGTACTGAGCTTTGTTCTGATGCTGTATATATGTACTAAGCTTGGTTCTGGAGCCATATATGTCAGAGCTTGGTTCTGGTGCTGTAATTATATAGGATGTGTTTATAATAACAAAATTGGTATAGGGTAGATGGAATTGTTGCAATTCATTGTCTATTTAATAGGAACCTGTCAGGTAGTTTTAACCCCTTGAAATGCCACCAAGTGGTAATGTATGTTTTTTTTCAGATGCAGCAAAATCTATAACATCAACTTTTAAAACGGCGTGTGCTATATGCTAATTACTCTTTAAAGGGTCATGGGGCGGTGCCACTATCCTGAAGAGCCATATAGTCCTGCCACCAAATACCCCTTTCCATGCTTGATTGACATTCCCTGGCTGTTCTACATCACTACCAGTCTCCTCCAACTTTCTCGGATACGTCATTGCCTTTTACTCCATTGGCACGCATCGTGCAGCCAGGTGTACTCTGCCTGGCTTCATCACTGCACCAGGCATGCCAATGGAGTACAAGGCAACGGTGCATCCGCAATAGTTGATGGAGGCTGCTAGTGATGTAGAACAACAAGGGGGATGTCAATCAAGATCTGGGAGGCGCCATTTCAATTTTCATCTCAGGCAGCAGAAAAACTAGAATCAGCCCTGCTCCGAACACTTCCCTGGGGCTTAATAAGTGCAGTCCTTTGCACTTATACTCGTTGTCCATGCACTAGCCCAGGTATTTAGCTCTTCTCCATTGGGTACTGGACAAATCAGATCATATACAGGTTGAACAAGCTTTGGAGGGGGAACTACATCACTGGGACACTTCTACACTTTAACCCCTAAGTGCACCACGACGCAACTGAACGTCAGGGTGGCCAGTGTCTTAGCGCACGGGGACGTACAGTTACTGCGCAGTTCCCGGTGCACACTGTCGGCGATAGTGTGCACCCGGAACCGGGAGGCCAGCTGTCCCTGACAGCTGACACTCCACTGTTGCCGATCAGCGGCTCATTGCCGCTGATTTTGGCAATTGACCCCTTAATTGCGGTGATCGATTGCGATCTCCGTATGTAGGGGGTTTGTAGCACATCAGCAGCCCCCATGCAGTTATGGGGGCTGCTGATGCTTGAGATGGCACACGGGGGCCAGACAACAGCCTCAGGGTCTGCCATGTATGCAAGCATATGAGGACCAGCCTCTGGCTGGTCCTTGTAGACTAAGGCCTCATTTACACGAGCGTAATATACGCGCGTGCGACGCGCATGCTTTTCACGCGTGTCGTACACACCTATATTACTCTATGGGGCAGTGCACACAATGCGTGAATTTTGCGCAACGCGAGTGCTTTGCGTAAAACTCACGACATGTTCTATAATCGTGCGTTTTTCGCGCATCATGCACCCATTGAAGTCAATGGGTGCGTGAAAACCACGAAGGTCGCATGGAAGCACTTCCGTGCGAATTGCGTGATTCGCGCAAGAGCTGTCAAACTGAATGTAAACAGAAAAGCACCACGTGCTTTTCTGTTTACAAACATCTGAACGGAGTGTCTTAGAGATGAGCGAACCGAACTTCACCGGGTTCGGCCGAACTCGTTTTGACCGAACCCGGCAGGAGACAGTCACTGTCCAGGGTGCTGAAAGAGTTAAACTGGTTCAGCACCCTAGACAGTGACTTCCGATCCCAATATACGTGAACGTGTAAAAAAAAAAAAAGTTCTGACTTACCGATAACTCCCGGCTTCTTCCTCCAGTCTGACCTCCCGGGATGACAATTCAGTCCAAGTGACAGCTGCAGCCAATCACAAGCCAAGCACAGGCTGCAGCGGTCACATGGACTGCCGCGTCATCCAGGGAGGTGGGGCCAGATGTCAAGAGAGGTGCGTCACCAAGGACGCGTCACCAAGGACGCGTCACCAAGGCAACGGCCGGGAAGTTCTCGGTAAGTACGAACCTCTTTTTTTTTTAAACAGGTTACTCGATATGGTGATCGGAATTCACTGTCGAGGGTGCTGAAAGAGTTACTGCCGATCAGTTAACTCTTTCAGCACCCTGGACAGTGACTGACGTCGACTAGCCTCATCTCTATGATGGCGGCTGCGCGAAAATCACGCAGCCGCGCATCATACACTGATGACACACGGAGCTGTCAAGTGCCTTTTGCACACGCAAAACGCTGCATTTTTTTGCGTGCGCAAAACGCACACGCTCGTGTAAATGAGGCCTTACTGTCAGAGTGACTGTGACGTCACACTGACAGTTGGAATACATTACATTACCTAGGTAGTGTAATGTATTCTAGCAGCGATCAGAGCTGCAGGTAAAAAAAGAAAGTGTCAAAAGTAAAGTAAAAAGTAAAAAAAAAGTTAATAAAAATGTTTTACAAAAGTGTAAAAAGAAAAGGTTTTTTTTCCTATAATAAGTCTCTCATTATAGGAAAAAAATGAAAACGTTAAAAAACAGTACACATATTTGGTATCACCGCGTTCGTGACGACCCAATCTATAAATCTATCATGTTATTTTTACCGCACGGTGAACACTGCAAAAATAACAAACTAAAAACAATGCCAGAATCACTATTTTTTGGTCACCACCCCTCCCAAAATATAGAATAAAAAGTGATAAAAAAAATCACATGTACCCCAAAATAGTACCAATAAGAATTGCAACCCGTCCCGCAAAAAACAAGCCCTTACACAGCTTTTTTGACTGAAAAATAAAAAAGTTACGGCTCTCAGAATATGGTGACACAGAAAATAAATTATTTTATAAACAAGTGATTTTATTGGGCAAACGCTGCAAAACATAAAAAACCTATATACATATGGTATCGCCGTAATCGTACCGACCCACAGAATAAAGTAAAATTGTCATTCATAGCGCATTATGAACGCCGTAACAAATAAAGAATTTAAATAGCCAAAATCACTGTTTTTTGGTCACCAAAGCTCTAAATAAAATGTAATAAAAAGTGATCAAAAAGTTGTATGTACCAAAAACTGGTACCAATAAAAACTACAGCTCGTCCTGCCAAAAATAAGCCCTCACACCGCTCAATCGACTAAAAAATTAAAAAAGTTATGGCTCTCAGAATGTGTTGATACAAAACAATTTTTTTTTAACAAATAGTTTTTTCTTTGTAAAAGTAGTAAAATATAAAAAAATATATATACATTTGGTAGCACCATAATTGTATTGACCCGCAGAATAAAGTTAAGTTGTCGTTTTTACCGCACGGTGAAAGTGATAGAAACGAAACCCAAAAAGCAATGGAGGAATCACAGTTTTTTCCAATTTCACCCCGCAAAGAATTTTATTTTCAGTTTCCCCAGTACATTATATGATACTTTAAATGGTGTCAATAGAAACTACAACTCTTCCCGCAAAAAAATACGCTCTCACATCGCTCTATTCATGGAAAAATAAAAAAGTTATGGCGTTTGGAAGGCGTGGAGTGAAAAACTAAAATGGAAAAGCAAAAAAGGATCAGTCCTGCAAAGGTTAATTAATTTCTATTAAAAAAATAAATTATTACCACATGTCGGGTATTTCCATACTCGGGAGAGATTGCGTTACAAATTTAGGGCGACTTTTTGTCCTTTATCCCTTGTGAAAATGAAAAAATGCAACATTTTATTGTACAAAAATGTTTATATTCATTTTCACGGCCTAATTCTACTAAATTCTGCAAAAAACCTGTGTGGTATAAATGCTTACTAAACCCCTAGAAAAATTCCTTGAGGGGTGTAGCTGCCCAAATGGGGTCACTTTTGGGGCGTTTCCACAGTTTTTTTTCCCTCCAGGGCATTGCAATCGCGACATGGTACTAAAAACCAATCCAGCAAAATCTGCGCTCCAAAATCCAAATGGCGCTCCCTCCCTTCTGAGCCCTGCTGTGGGTCCAAACATCAGTTTATT
This sequence comes from Rhinoderma darwinii, assembly GCF_050947455.1. NCBI lineage: Eukaryota > Metazoa > Chordata > Amphibia > Anura > Rhinodermatidae > Rhinoderma > Rhinoderma darwinii. Next base: position 349,660,848 of record NC_134689.1, read on the forward strand.
ACCAGATATGGGGTATTTCCGTAATCGGGAGAAGATGCTTTACAAATGTTGGGGTGCATTTTCTTCTTTATTCCTTGTAAATATTACAAATTTCTATGTTTTTTCAGAAAAAAAGTAGATTTTCATTTTCACAGACTAACTCCAATAAATATAGAAAAATACCTGTGAGGTCAAAGTGCTAACTATACCCCTAGATAAACTCCTTGAGGGGTCTAGTTTCCAAAATGGGGTCACTTTGGGGGAGTTTCCACTGTTTTGGCACCACAAGACCTCTTCAAACCCGACATGGTGCCTAAAATATAATCTAAACATAAGCAGGCCGCAAAATCCACTAGGTGCTCTTTTGCTTCTGAGGCCGGTGTTTCAGTCCATTAGGACACTCGGGCCACACGTGGGATATTTCTAAAAACTGCAGGACCTGGGCAATAAATATTGAGTTGCGTTTCCCTGGTAAAACCTTCTGTGTTACAGAATTTTTTTTATAACAAATGACAAAAAAAAAAGACATTTGTAAATTTCCCCTCTACTTTGCTTTATTTTCTGTGTAACACCTAAAGGGCTAAGAAACTTTCTGAATGTTGTTTTGAATACTTTGAGGGGTGCCGTTTTTAAAATGGGGTGATTTATTTGGAGATTCTAATATATAAGGCACTCAAAACCACTTCAGAACTAAACTGGTACCTGTAAAAATAGCCTTTTGAAATTTTCTTGGAAATGTGAGAAAGGCCAAAACAGGCAGCGTCCTGAAGGGGTTAAAGGCCTTTTACATCTCTATTTTACTCTGGACCACTGAATAGATATGTGGTTGTGTTGACTCTGAGGTTCTAGACAAGACCTATTTTAAAATGTTGAACTGCCTACTTGACATTTGCATGTTGGGCACCAAAACTAACGGCACTAATATCTCAAGAACGGTGGTGGCTAGAAGACAAAAAAAAATTAGATGTCTGCTTCAGTTTTTTGGGCACGAGACAGGTTCTCTATAAAGGTTGTTTAACTTTTTCTGTCACCCTCTAACCTAAGATTTTTGTCATATGAGACTCTTGTCACTGTGGAGACTCTTGGTCACTTTATAGTTTGGGTCTATGTGGAGGGTAACATTCACTTTGAGCAGATTGGCTTTGTGGAAAAGTACACAACCCATCTATCTATTTGGTGCAAACCAACTTACTTTCACAGGTATGCCACCAGGGCCTGTCACATTTAGAGCCACAGCACCCTTGATACTACTATGTCAAACCCTACTGTCTCTCCATCATCTACACTGTGTAAGAACCTAATGGGATTTATCCTTGTAATGGCAGTGTATTACACTAAAATGTTCTTTTATTATCGTCACGTTTGATGAAGCCATATCCGCACTGATAATTAAACCACATGACCGTGCCACTTGTTTGAGTATTCAACACTTTTTTATTGCCCCTAGAAATAACAATTTATGACGTGCTTTGAGAAGGACTTTCTGCAGCTTCTCTGTTAGTTGTAGTAAAACTGGGGAAAAACGGACGAAAATAGGCCGTGTGAACAAACCCTAAGTCTGGCTCTATGGCACTCCCATACTAGATGACCAGGCTCTTTACATTTCCAGCATCGGTTTGTAGGCAGACATTGTAATGGACTTGTAGGCATGTTGCCACTGGTATTCAAGCCTCTCCTCTTTCATAGCCTACACAGTCTCTCATTTCTCTGGCAAAGTCCTTAAACTCTATAACCGATGGCTTACAAATGGTATATGGAATACTCTGTTGCTCACAAACTCCCTAAGCAGCTACACCTGCAAAATCCTCTTTGTCCTTTTGAAGTTCTATGGCTTCTCTCACCACATCTGTGATAGTAACCAAATTGTACACTCTCATGTAATCTTTTAAGGCTCTTTTTAGGGATCATATACGGATATGAAAAATAAAAGTGGTCCCTCAAAACATGGTCTGGGTTGGGTACTGCTACCCAACCTTTACTGTCCTTCCCGGGACAAATGGTTCCATAGAGACTACAAACCAAATAAAAATTGCTGTACAGTTTCTTCTTCTCTCTAAACTCATGTGTAGAGCTTCCTGCAAAGGTCACTAGCTGTAGCAGTGCCTCCATACAAGATCTCTAGACTTCATATTATGGCTTTTATGTTGTGATTGGCATCATTATTTTGTCAAAATGTCTACAGACTGCTCTGTGGCAGAGTCTAGGCCGCTCTGTGGCAGCTAGGTTGTCCACTAAGCAGTGTAGCGTCCATGGCCGCAGACCGTCGGCAGAGCACAACTACTCTACTGGGGATCGGGAGCTACTGTCCATCAAATTGGCTCTGGAGGAGTGGAGACATCTGCTAGAGGGCGCAGCTCACCCCATCCTGATCTTCCTCGTCCACAAGAACCTCACCTATCTCCAGCCGGCTCAACGACTAAATCCCCATCAAGCCAGGTGGTCGCTGTTCTTCACCTGTTTCCAACCCTCTGCCTGTACCCAATGTCCCCTGGCAAATGGACTTTGTCACTGAACTTCCTCCCTCAGCAGGATGCAACACTGTCTGGGTGGTGGTGGACCGGTTCTCAAAGACGGCACATTTTATCCCGCTGAACTGCCTACCTTCTGCTCCCCAACTGACGAGTCACTTCATTCAGCACATCTTCCGCTTGCATGGCTTGCCCCTTCACATCGTGTCTGATCGAGAGGTTGAATTTGCCTCAAAATTCTGGAGAGCCCTCTGTAAACTCCTGGATGTGAGATTGGACTTTTCCTCAGCCTGTCACCCCCAGTCCAATGGGCAAGTCGAGAGGATTAACCAGATCATGGAAAATTATTTCCGCCACTTCATCTCCATGCAGCATGATAACTGGGTACAGCTTCTTCCATGGGACGAATTCTCGTATAACACCCACACAAGTCCACCACTTAGACACCATTCTACATTGTGTACAATCAACATCCTAGAGTTCCTCTTTCTGTGTCGACTACATCTCAGGTATGCGCTGCTAACTCTGCATTTGGGGACATTCTGCAAATCTAGCAACAGACCCGATCCTCTATTTTGCTAGCAGTCGATTGCATGAAGCGAAAAGCGGATATAAAAAGAAGAGAGCCGCCTCAGTATCTTCCAGGTACCAAAGTCTGGCTGTCCTCACGGAACATTAGTTTAAAGATGCCTTCATACCAGTTTGCTCCCGGGTTCCTCGGACCTTTTGTGATATTACAACAGATAAACCCTGTCTCCTATAAGCTTCGGCTGCCTCCTACCCTCAGAATCCCCAACTCCTTTCATGTTTCCCTCCTGAAACTAGTGGTCTTGAACCGCTACAGTAATACTCCCAGTCCCGCATTTGCGCCTAGCGATTCATCTGATGTGTTTGAGGTGAGGGAGATCCTGGACTGCAAAAGGGTAGGAGGAAGGACTTTCTATTTGGTGGACTGGAGAGGGTTTGGTCCTGAGGAGAGGTCCTGGGAGCCGGAAGAGAACCTCAGTGCCCCTGCTATCATTAAGAAATTCCTCTCTCACACTGGCCCCAAGAAGAGGGGGTGTAAGAGGGGGGATACTGTAGCGTCCATGGCCGCGGACAATCGGGATTACTCCCCCCCACGACGGCCGCAGCCATGGATCTGTGGGCGCTTGCTCGCATCTCCTTCCTAGGAGACGCCAGCGCCCACTTCCGCTCCGGTCTGCTGTGTCCCGTAGGGTGCGTGCGCATGCTCGTGCCCAGCCTTAAAGGGCCAGCGCACGCACATGGGAATCATCATCATCATCATCATCAATTAGCCCATGATCCCCCTGGACTATAAGAAGGGCCCTGCCCCTTTGCTCATTGCCTGAGCGTTGTTAGTATTCCCATGTTAGTCTTGCAAATGGTCCCTTAGTGTTATCGTGTTCCCGTTGTTTCCCGTGCCCTACTACCTGTATCCCATGCTGTGTCCTTGTTCCTGAGCCTGTTAGTGTTGGAGTCGTGTCCTACTGTACCTGCTGCCTTCTGCCACAACCAGTGTAATCTGCCACGTCCAGTGTCATCTACCACGTCCCGTTTCATCTGCCACATCCAGTGTCATCCGCCCTGTCTGGCGCAACCTTATCCATGCTAAAGCCTCGGCCACTGTCAAGACTATTCATGTACCCTAGTGCGGGACTTTGTGTTTGTTTGGGTGCTCTGTTGCTTGACCAGCTGCCTCCTCGCTACGGCGGTGTGGCCTAGTGGGTCCACATACCCACAGACCGTGACAAGCACCTAAAGACATTAGTTACATCCTTCCATATTTTTTCTTCAGTTATTTTTTGGCAGTTGTCTCAAGGGGTGCAGTGTCAGCATCAAGGGACCCTTCATGGTAGGAGATCAGGAAAAATATCCTGGATGGTACATGGGTTCCGGCTTGTCATGAAGGTTCAGTGGTATTTTAGGCTCCAGTCACTACTTGGATCCCTAAAAGTGAGCTCCTAGGTTGTGCAACTCTTATGAGTAACTTGGATAGAAGAGTTGTAATAGTGGGGTGTGGAGTAGGGAAGAAACTGCAGGGATGTAACGGAGAAAAATTAAATACAGCAGGAGAGGATTAGTGCCAAACAGCTTACTTGCACTCTCAAATAATATATACACAGTTCTTGCCAGTGCTAATGGTGTACACGTCCAATTTTGATATTTTCAATCTTCCCGTTCTTTGCGAGGCACAAAAATATTCATAGTATTTACCCTTCTTCTCACTGATGAGAAGCACAAATTTCATTACGGCTCAGGCTGACAAGGTAACTGGCTTGTTCTGTATACTGGCAGATTTTGGTAGAAAGCCTCACCTGAAGGAAGCTTTAAAATGAAAAAATAGTCCGCCCTCCAAGGGTTATCCAAAAATATAAAAAGCATTTATTTAATCCTTATTTAGTATAAAGACAACCTCCTAACACAATAAAAAAAAGAGCTGATGCGTTTCGAGCGCATCATGAGCTCTTAGTCATAGCATACTGTTTACTACCTACACTCCGCTTTTGAAGAGGAATTCACCTGTGCTCCCCTACTACAATGCACTGCTCACCCCACCATCATAGTGGTTTAGTCAGAGGTCAGTATATTTAATTAAAAGCCTTCATTGCATGAATGAGAATGTAGTATTAAATATATTAAAACAGTGATCCACTTAATGGGCCAATAGATAGTAACTTGTGTCTAAGGTGGAAGAGTATTTATTATATAGATCTGTCTCTTTTATCGAACAACATTATTTTCATACAAATATATCTCTAAATATTTTCCCTTTCGATAACTTGTTGAAAGTCTCTGTTTACATCGATATAGGATTGCCAATTTTATCTCATATTAATACTGTGGCTATGGGGATTCTTCCCTTTATCTGCACCTATAATTTATATTTCTCACTCACTCCGTACTGTAACATACACTATACACACATTACCCTTATTCACCTGTTATAATTAAACAGGATACATTGCCATATCTGGGGACTTTAGATAATGGGCGCAATTTTGCGTAGTATAAGGTCATACTGCACATATCTATTTGGGACATGAAACTTAAACTTCATACATCATTTGTTGTCTAATACATCCTTAAACAGGATATTGTATGGAACATTATATTTTTCATTCTAATGATCCCAACATCCCACATCAATATTTATATTAGATATTAAATATCCTCAAACAGCCATGCATATCCTGGGAGGTGATCACATGTATATATGCACCACATTATGAACGCATCAGATGCCTTTCTGGCATTTCATTGTGATGTAATAGTCTCCCGATGCTAGTGTATATTCTAATTTTGTAAAACCGTTATCCTTTATGTTTCAGGAGAATTCATGGTGACATAGATGTTACGTTATAAGCAATTACTAAGGGGTGGACCTCAGTAGTTGGTGGGCGCAAAGGATTCAAAATGGATAGAGTGCCTACCGGCAAACAGAGCCCTTGTTTCCCAACCACCAAAATTAAAATATAACGTTTTAATTGGTATAGACGACCATCAACAGACTACATAGAAGTTAAAATTCCTGGTCCATTGCTGATAGAGATCAGCATAGTGCAATGTGTGGTTGTTCAAAGAAGCAAGGTGCTAACGGCTGCAGACCGCAGCACCACGTTGTAAGTTAAATTACTAAAAGACCAGCAGGACCAGAGTTAAAAATTCAAAAGCCCCTATACCCCTGAAGACGCTACGTCGGTAGCGAAACATGTCGGGGGGGCTCTTTTGAATTTTTAACTCTGGTCCTGCTGGTCTCTTAGTAATTTAACTTACAACGTGGTGCTGCGGTCTGCAGCCGTTAGCACCTTGCTTCTTTGAACAACCACACATTGCACTATGCTGATCTCTATCAGCAATGGACCAGGAATTTTAACTTCTATGTAGTCTGTTGATGGTCGTCTATACCAATTAAAACTTTATATTTTAATTTTGGTGGTTGGGAAACAAGGGCTCTGTTTGCCGGTAGGCACTCTATACATAGATGTTACGTTAGACACTAAACATGTACCAACACAGAAAAACTGTTATTAATCCTCCATGTTAGTAAAGAAATGGCTTAATATCAATAAATGAGTATGCAATGAAATTGGTTGGAATACTTCGAATTTGTACATATGTTAAATATTCGAGTATAATAGCCAAATATATGGCCTTCAATTATGACAAGAGCATTTATGTCATATGTGGCTAATAGATCCGGTGTATGTGTGTATAATCCACATGCCCAAAAACATGCTTATCCAAAAAGCCTATTATTCCTTAACCTCTTAACGCCGAAGGACGGATATATCCGTCCTCTGCAGCTGCTAGTTCGCGCAGGAGGACGGATATATCCGTCCTGTGATGGCGCGGGTACTGTCACTGTTATACACAGCCTGGCTCCTGCTGCAACTGCCGGAATCGAAGCGCGCTCCGATTCCGGCAGTTTAACCCATTAAATGCCGCTGTCAATAGTGACAGCGGCATCTAATGTATTTGACAGAGGGAGGTCGCCGTCAGGTTTCCATGGCAGCGGGGGGTCTAACAAAGACCCCCAGGTCTGCCTTCAGCATCTGCCTGTTAGGCGATGCCGGAGGCATGACCTAACAGATTGCCTGTCAGTTTTACACTGACAGGCAATAATGCTTTGGTATACTAAGTATACCAAAGCATTATATATGCGATCAGCACATCGCATTGTGAAGTCCCCTGGTGGGACTAAAAAAAAAAAATTATAATTACAGTGAAAATCAATTAAAACGACTTTTTTTGCCCAAAAAGTGGTTTTATTTAGTAAAAGTGTCAAAACAAATCACACATACACATATATGGTATCCCAGCGATCGTAACAACTTGAACAATAAAATGAACACATTAATTAAACCGCCGGATGAACGGCGTCCAAAAAAAACGCAAAAAACAACAGCAAAATTCTCTCTTTTCTCCCATTCCCCCTTTAAAAAATTAAATACAAATTAATCTATAAGTCCTATGTACCCCAAAATAGTACTAATGAAAACTACACATTGGCCCGCAAAAATCAAGCCCACATACGACCACATTGACGGAAAAATAAAAACGTTACGGCTCTTGGAATGCGGTGATGCAAAAACAAGTAATTTTTTTCTAAAAGGCTTTTTATTGTGCAAACGTAGGAAAACATAAAACCTTTACATATTTGGTATCCCCGTAATCGTGCCAACCCATAGAATAAAGTGAACCTGTTATTTACGCTGCATAGTAAACGGCGTAAATTTGTAACGTGAAAATCAATGCTGGAATAGCTGCTTATTTTCAATTCTCTCCTAAAATAAAGTTAATAAAAGTTAATCGATATATTATAAGCATCTAAAAATGGTACAATTAAAAAATACAACTCGTCCCGCAAAAAACAAGCCCTTATACGGCTATATAGACGGAATACAAAAACAGTTACGACTCTTGGAATGCAACCATGAAAAAGCAAAAAATAATCCTTGGTCATTAACGTGCAAAATGGCCCGGTCATTAAGGGGTTAAAGGCATATACAAATGCTTTTTTACCCCATTCAATAATTATACATCAAATCCTTTCTCAGATTCAAGCCTACAGGGAATCTGGTGTTCAAACAAAAAATACAAAAAGCTTCCCGGTCCAGGAGATTTCTCCTCCAGTTGGACCCCCTCCTCTTGTGGGACGCCTGACTCTTTTAATGCCAGATATCCTGAAGCTGTTTAGTGAGCCCGATGTATATCCAAAAAATGCCTAGCCATCTGGGAGACATATCTAGTTTGTGTGTCATACGTTGATGTTTTCCAAAGTCCTAACGTTTCATTTTCGTATTGTACAAACTATTTTTCATTCTGTACAAGAAACTAGATAAATAGTGTAATCACTGTTGCAATTTATGTAGTTCCTGTTGGGATATATCTGATTTAATGTCACACTGTGATAGGTCTTGGTGGGGACAATATATTTACATAGCTTACACTTGTGGGCCCCACATCTGTAGAAACCCTGGTTCTGTAGCCACGTAGATTTGGAATTACTTTAATAAAATAAACTTGGAGACAAGATGGAGTTAAGATTCAGTGCCCTTCTTCTTGACACTCTGCAACCCTTCCGGCATATATTTTTTAGTTTATCATCTTCTGGCAAAACAGGATATTTGGTTACTATCTTTTTGATTTAATTAAATTAGACGCTATACTGAGTGACGAATTCAGGTTCCGCAGAAGGAATAGCAGGAGTTTTTAGGTTGTTCAACGAGTCAACCTAAAAACTCCTTAAAGAATTCCTAGCAGCGCCAGGGTGATATTCATTTTTTTCTGCTATTTCTTCTGCTATTGCATCTGGACGATCGCGATACAGACCGGAACCCAGGCTGCAGCATCATTTGTACATATGCACTATTGGATGTTGTGCTCCTAGGACATCTTGATCAAGCTAGCAGAACTGGTCACCCTCTTGTTGACCTCTCCATTTTAACGTATGATGCACTATGTGGGCTCTGTGTTTTTTATTTCTTTTGTTTTGGCAAATTCAGGTTCCGACATTTTATACTGTAGAAAGTACGTATTATTACCACGGTTCCCACTGCCGCCAAGAATACCGGGAAGAGTCGAGTATGATTCAGTACCTGGCCATCTGAAACGACGGTTAGGCCGCAAGTTGGTATTATCAGGCCATGGTTTTTGGCCCTTCCTAGCCTGATAGTACCAGCCTGCGGCCACCCCAGTGCCCTTCACATCAGATGGTCGGGTGCTGGATCGTACCCAGCTCTTCCCGGTACTCCTGGTGGCGGTGGGTACCGGGGTAATAATAAGGGTTAGTGATAGTCTTATTACTGGCTAACACTAAGCCCCTTCTTAGTAATGGACACTCTCAATCAGACAGCAGCCATTACTGAGGCGGTAATAAAGTATTAAAAACAGAGACATAAAGAAATTTATTTTATTTAAATGCCAACTCTTCCACACAATCCACTTTAACCATTTTATTTAAAAAAAAAAGAAAAAAAGCTTAAATCAGAGAAGTAGTCCAACGAATCTACGACGTAGTCCAAATGGTCCAGCTGAACCTGCAAAACAAAAATTAGCAGTACGAAAAATAAAGATGGCTGCCCCCACAAAAGTACAAACATATGAATAAATAGTTACTTTCGGGAACATATTAAAATAATTAGAAAAATTAGGCCCATAAAATAAAACATATCAAATAAAAAAATAAAAAATTATAACACCTTTCTTTTAAAGAGAACCTTTCACCTCCCATACATGTGAAGCTGAGTGCAGCATGTAATGGGGTGGGCTGCACAAACTCTGGGGCACTTTACATTTTTTTCCTTGCTTCCTACGTTATTTAGATATCGGTGCTGTAATATTTGGCGCCCGATATTTAAATAACCCCATGAACTGTCAATGGGGAGGTAATTGGCAAGGGGGCGTGTAACATCGCTGGGACACTGTCCAATCAGCTACGGACAGTGTTACAGCAAGAGCTGGAGAGAGAGCGTGTGCGCGCAGCTCCGCCACCACTAAGGAACACAAGAGGAGAACAAGAGTGTGAATTCTTCTTCTTCTGTTTCATGGCATCGGAGCTGTGCGCGCACGCACGCTCTCACTCTTTAGCACTTGGCAGACAAGGACGACAAGACTGATCTCTCGTGAGAGATCACATAGTCTTGTACTTGCCTGCCAAGAGCTGAAGATTGAGAACGTGTGCACACGCACATGCTTTCCTCTCTCCAGCTCTTGCTGTTGACATTGTCCGTAGCTGATTGGACAGTGTCACAGCGATGTTACACGTCCCCTTGCCAATTACCGCCCCATTGGCAGTTCATGGGGTTATTTAAATATCGGGAGTCAAATATTACGGCACCGATATCTAAGTAAGGAAAGAGGGTAGGAAAAAAAATGTAAAGTACCCCAGAGTTTGTGCAGTCCTGACCATTACATGCTGCACTCAAATGCACATCTATGGGCAGGTGAAAGGTTCTCTTTAAAGTGTAACAACTTTTTAAAAAACTTTTGACATGTCAGAAGTTTTGATCAGTGGGGTCTGAACACTGAGACCCCCCACTAGTCGCTAAAACAAAGCAGCAGAAGTACTCGCTTCAATTCTGTTTGGCTTTCCTTGGAGCAGTGTACGGGCTCAATAGAAAGTCTAGGAGTACGTACACCGCTCACTCGGCTGGAAGTCGATCATAAATGAAGCGGCACATCGCTCGCCCGAGCACTTCTGCTGCTTCGTTTTAGCGATCGGTGGGGGGCTCAGTGCTCGGTCCCCCACCGATGAAAACTTCGGACATGTCACTATGACATAGTGACTGAATAATACCCGCCATACTGTTACTGAATAATATCCCCATACTGTTACTGAATAATACCTCCGTACTGTTACTGAATAATACCCCCATACTGTTACTGAATGAAAACCACTATACATTATTACCAGTATACAGTGTCCATAGAGTGGTAGATACACAGGAGCTCTGCAGACCATATAAGTGATTACAGTACAGTTATATTTAGTGACGTCTTCTCTAGTCATTTACTTTCCCTTTTATTCTCCATCTGACCCAGACCACTGTGAGGACTCATTCCAGCCATGACTCGTCTCTGCAGAATTTAAAACACAGACATATTGGTTCCTCGCTTTTCCAGCATTCTTACCAGCTATATCCTATCCTCTAAACAAACTTGTCATCTACAGTTCCCCAGACGCTACAAAGGCTCGTTTTGGTTCCCCAACACAATAAAAGTGCCCCTGATTAATTGCGCCCCGTTATAAATAGTGCCTCCATGCAGTAATAATGCCCCCTTTGTGCCCCCATAAAGTAGCAATGCCTCCTTTAGTGCCCCATTTGTACCCCCATACAGAGAGAATGCCTCCTTTATTGCCTCAACACAGTAATCATGCCCCATTTGCTCCAAATAAATTACGCCCTCTGCATCCTGGCTCCAGGACAAATATCTATCCACTGCCCCTGGCGGGCCTCCTTCTCCTTCGGGCCCAGTCATGGTTTTAGGGGGTGCTACTCGGCCCAGCGGCGAAGGTGGCCTGCAGATCCCAGCAAGTTTATATTTTTACACCTCTGAATGTGGGGGCAACAGACAATTGCCCAGTTTGCCCCCTAACACTGCCCCTGTAGAACTCTGCTACCTGTCAATGAAAACATTATCCGCCAGGGAATTAGAAATGATGGGAAATATTTTTCCCTGTGATAGATGACTTTTCTGTTGACAGATAGCAGAGTTACATGAAGGGGAATTATTTTTCATTGACCTCTAGTTTCTATTGCTATGCAGGGGAGAAGAAAGAAGACTAGGTGAGGGTAAGTTTTTTCGTTTTAATTTTTTTAACTATTTTGTGTTTTTTTTTTTTTTTTTAGGTTTCACTAGACCGATTGGACTACATCTTAGATTTGCTGGACTAATTAGTTGATCTACACTTTTTTTTTTTATATATATATATATAAAATGGTGAAAGAGGGTTGTGTTGGGGAGTTTTTATTTCAACAAAACATTTTTTTCTTATGTCTGTCTTTTTTTAATACTGTATTACTGCCTTAGTAATGGCCGTTGTCTGACGGAAGAACTCCCTATTATTACCATGGTACCCACCGCCACCAGGGGTACTGGGAAGAGCTGAAGTGATGGTCAGACACTGGTGCGGCCGCAGGCTGGTATTATCAGGCTGAAAAGGGTCAAAAACCATGGCACCACACGTCATTCTTCTTTAAAAAAGATAAATAATTGAAAAAGAACTGAAGTGGGGTTCCCCCCCCCCCCCCCGAGTTTTTATAACCGGCCAGTACACAACCCTCTTTCACGATTTTATGTAAAACATTTTAAGAAAAAAACAAAACAAGTAGTTCATCAAAGTAGTCCAACGAGTCTACGACGTAGTCCAAACGGTCCAGCGGAACCTGCAAAACTGAAAAGAACAAAAAAACACAAAAAAATTAGCAGTATGAAAAATATAAGAAATCCTCACCTATAGCAATCTTTTGTCTCCTCCCCTGCAGAGCAATAGAAACTAGAGGTCAATGAACTGTAGTTTCTTTTGTGGCGCCCGGGACCTAGAGATGTGGCACAAATATTAATAGTTATTAATAATTCTGGAGCATCTGGGAGGTCCCGTGTGCCAGAAAATGCTAATGCAGGGAGTCCTAAAGCTACAGAAGAGTTCCTGTATTAGCTATGTGACCTGGGCTTACTAGCGGTCACATTGAAGTGTAAGGTAGAGGTGGGGGAGGGAGGAGGTGGCAATTTGAATGAATTGACGGGCGGTCCTGAATTCACCGCTAGAACGGCTCCAGCATAGGAGAAAGGGTCGGCTCCCGTCCCCAGTCTCCTATGCCCTGTGTGTGTGCCATATGGCACCTGCGTATGTGTCGTGCACAGAGACATACACAGATGCTAATAAAGATGACTGCATCGAAAAAAATAAAAAAATAGTATTAAAAAAATGATATTAGGGAACACATTAAAATAATTAGATAAAATAGGCCCATAACTTAAAACACATCAAATACTTTTCCCTTGAGGCCTAATTCACACACAGTTTTTTGTCCGTGTGCTATGCGCAATTTTGTGGATAGCACACGGACCCATTCATTTGTATGGCCCCATGAACACGACCGTGATGTTCTCAGGTCCGCGTGGGGGCCGCGAAAACTCAGGACATGTCCATTTACTGTCCATATTTGCTGATCATGTGACCTACTCAGGGGGTTCCAACCTCCCTTTCTTTTGTGGGTCCATGAATACTGATGACACACAGATGCACTACGGAAGTTTTTTTTTTCGGACAAATGGACCACAAATACAGACAATGGATCCGTGGTGGTTTTGCGGACTGCAAATCACCACAGTCGTGTGCATTAGGCCTAAGCACTCAGATCCTTGCAGTGTAAATCTTTTGACGGCTCTATGGGGGGTGGGGGATTATACTGCAGGGGGGTGTCTGAGTGTCTAGCTCTGATGGCTCTGTGGTGGGAAGTTATCCCTCCGACTAGAGCCCTCAGCAGTAAGACGCTCTAACCCCCCCCCCCCCTGAAGTATAATAACTACTGAAGGCTCTATTGGGGACATTATAATGAAAGGGGGGTCTGAGCAGGGCCGGCTCCAGGTTTATGTGGGCCCTTGGGCCTCCAGTTTGTGCCCCCATATAAAAGTTAGGCATTGTTTATGTCCCCATATAGAGGTTAGGCCCCCAGTTTATGCCTCCATATATACATTGCCCTTTGTAAATAATGCCACAATGCCCTCTGTAGATATTGCCACACCCCCCCCCCCCCATAGATAGTGCCACACAGACCTCTGTAGATAATGCCACACAGACCTCTGTAGATACTACCACACCCCCCCATAGATAATGCCACACCCCCTGTAGATAATGCCACAGCCTCCTGTAGATACTGCCACACAGCCCCCCTGTAGATAGTGCCACACATCCCCTGTAGATAGTGCCACACAGACCCCATGTAGATTATGCCACACCCCCAATGTAGATAATGCCACACACAGCCCCCTGTAGATACTGCCGACAGCCCCCCTGTAGATATTGCCCACAGCCCCCCTGTAGATAATGCCACACAGTACCACACAGACCCCATGTAGATAATGCCACACTCCCCTGTAGATAATGCCGCACACAGCCCCCTGTAGATACTACCACACCCCCCTGTAGATACTGCCACACAGCCCCCCTGTAGATAATACCACATACCCCTTGTAGATAGTGCCAAACAGACCCCATCTAGAAGATGCCACACACCCGATGTACATAATGCCCTACACACTCCTGTAGATAATGCCACATAGCCCCCTGTAGATAGTGCCACACAGCCCCCTGTATATGGTGCCACTCAGCCCCCTGTAGATAGGGCCACATGCAGCTCCCTGTGGTTGATGCCACACACACCCCCTGTAGATTATGCCACACCCCCCTGTAGATAATGCCACACACACCCCAAGTAGATAATGCCACATACCACCCCTGTAGATAAAGCCACACACACCTCCTTGTAAATAGTGCCACACACACTCCTCCCTGTAGAAAGCGCCATTGGGGCTCCCTCTAACAGTCGAATTACCAGCCAGAGCTTTGCCAAACGCTCTGACCGGGGATTCCGCTCCTGGAAGAGCCATGACTGAAACATAAGCAAGCAACCTGTGGCCGAGTGAGCCCCCAAAGGGCAGCGGGCTCAAGGGAAGGGATCTGACACTGACTGCTGAGAGCTCTGAGCCCTGAGCAGTATCATAACTACCGAGGGCTCTATGGGGGGATAATCCCCACCCATAGAGCCCTTTTCAGTCAGCGAGATGCTTAGACCCCCCTTGCAAACAGCCAAAATCCCCCCTTGCATCCAAAATCCCCCCCTACAAACAGCCATAATTCCCCCCCAATCCCTAGCGTTGGCCGACGATGACTTTTTTAAGTAAATAATGAGCAGGAGGCTGAGTGCAGTGAGCGGCACTCAGTTATTTTTAGACAGCGCTCACATGTCTCAGCCTGGCCAGCCTCTCATAGGTGTCTTTTCTCTGGCGCTCCTACTCCACTCTGGCATTGCGGGCAGTGTCAGGGGAGGGGAGGGGCATGCTCTAGCACACGTGCCTATCGCCGCACATCTGATAGATAAGGGATCTTAAAGGAATAACGTGGCCACGGCGGGGGAGGGTAGGGAAAAATATATGGAGAACGTCCCTATAAGTTTACTGGGGGACTTGCCCAGCCCGCTCCTGGCTACTGACTATATACCATGTACCTTTGACTATTTGCACCTTTTGGAACTGGACCTCGGCTTGTCTCTGGATTACTCTTTACTTACTCATTTGGACTTTCTGATTCCGGCTGGTTTTGACCTCTGCAATCCCTGATATCCACCAGCTGTGTGATTTGGACTTTCTGCTTACCCTCGGACTGTCTTGTTATCTGCTTTGGTTTTATCCTGCTTTGAACCTCTTATCCAACACCGAACTCTGTTAAAACAACCTAGGTTCTATGCTGCAAAGTCCAATCTGCCTTGCGGTGGGCTCTGGCGAAAAACATAGAGTAGCCTTAGACTCTGTTGATCAGAGTTGTGACGGATTTGGGGTTGCGGATTTATTTGTACGCTCGTTCCTGACTGTCTCTAGCAGCATTTGGGGAATCGCTCACCTAGTAATTCCATTAATTTCCACCCTGGGAATTTCTCAACTGGTGATTCCATAACAGGGGGCACAATTTAAGTTCATAACTTAGATGTGATCGATAACAACTCGATCCTGCGTGTCAGAGACACGCAGGACCCGCTGAAACTGAACCCGTCAGTCCCACTGACATGACAGATTCAGGTCTCAGCGCAGGATGCAGCTGCTCTGTATGCAGGATACAAAGCAGCTGTTTCTCAAAAAGTAAAAATATATATATTTTTTTTTAAATAATTAGAAAGTTGCACCAAACACATTGATACACATTTTTATTAAAGAGAAAAAAAAAAACTTTTCAAAGGTGTACATAGCCTTTAATTTATAGAATATCTTATATTTTATTTCCTCACCTCTCTCACCACTTTTGCAGAATGTAGTCGTAGTTTGAAAGTTCACCTTGTTTCTGCAATCACGGAAATCTTTATTGTATATATAACATTTCCAGACATTCTAAGAATATTCATATAATTGGGAAAAGTGACATTTTACTCAGCAATATTTTACCTCATAGAAGCAAAAGATTTAAAAGTAATAAGAAAAGTTTTGGGATGAAAGCTAAAAACATGCCTATTCTCTGCAGGCTCTCATCCCGTCTCCTGCAAGTGATTTTTGGAATTTATAATTTATTCTTGGGCACTGTTGACATAGCAACAGGGGGATGGGTAGATGAGATAAATATTGAGCTGCTACAGAGAGACAGCGATGATTTAGAGCCATTGAATATTTAACCCCATCATTGACAGCATGTGAATTAAGGGAAATAATCCTCCCACATTCATTTATGACCAAGTCACTTCCATTTATAATCTATATACACAATCATTCTGTATATAATGATGCGCGAGACTATAACTTTTTATTGAGCGATGGTGACATCTAGTGGAAATTCAGTGAACTGCTTTACAAATGCATAGGTGATTATTAGGCTGGGTTCACACGACCTATTTTCAGGCGTAAACGAGGCGTATTATGCCTCGATTTACACCTGAAAATACAGCTACAATACGTCGGCAAACATCTGCCCATTCATTTGAATGGGTTTGCCGACGTACTGTGCCGACGACCAGTAATTTACGCGTCGTCGTTTGACAGCTGTCAAACGACAATGCGTAAAATGACTGCCTCGTCAAAGAAGTGCAGGGCACTTCTTTGAAACGTAATTTGAGCCGTTTTTCATTGAAGTCAATGAAGAACAGCTCAAATGTTCGGCCGTCAAAGACGCCTCGCATAATGTGAGGAGGAGCTTTTACGTCTGAAACGACGCAGCTGTTTTCTCCTGAAAACAGTCTGTCTTTTCAGACGTAAAAGGAATCTAGCGTGTGCACATACCCTTAGAGTATGGTAAGTAATGTATAGCCTCATTCAAGTCTATGGGAGAATCACCAACATTAGTTAGGTCGGATAGATTTACTATTCAGAGATTTCTGTGCTAAAAGTCATCCCAGATCACAGATCCCTACTGATGAAAACTTCTTCTCCGTGATCTGTAATAGCAATTTAGTAATCTGATCATAACCGATGGGTTTGTGGAGAATTTCAAAGGACTTCTGTCCTTTAAATCCATAAACAGCATGCTAGGTGCTGGGAATACGCAATTCATCGCCTTCCAGCATGTTACTATCAAGTCTCTCCTTTGGTTAACAGGGGCTTTTATAATACTCACATTATACTCATAGAAATATTCACAATATTGTGTAGTTCCCTATTTGTTCTTGGCTACAAATGTAGAGAGAGATTCATTTGTAGTTGTTAAAATAGAATACGCAAATATGAGACTTGAAATGTACCCACAATAAACGGCTTAGGGGGAGAAGGACTCCCATGAGTGGCACCAGATCGGCACCTTTCTGCAATTCTACTGGTAGACAATGACGAAGGGTTGCCGTCCTGGGTTTTAAGGGTTATGATTATGGATAGTGCAGTCCAAATGTTCCCTTCAATAACTCTGCCAGAAATATATTTTTCGGACTATAAGGGTATGTTCACACGGCGGGGGTCCGTAACGGCTGAAATTACGGGGATGTTTCAGCCTGAAAACATCCCCGTAAATTCAGCCGTACCGGCATGTGCAGGCGCTTGAACGCCGCGTCAATTACGGCCGTAATTAGCGCTGCTATTCATTGGAGTCAATGAATAGCGGCTCCAATTACGGCCAAAGAAGTGACAGGTCACTTCTTTGACGCGGGCGTCTATTTACGCGCCGTCATTTGACAGCGGCGCGTAAATATACGCCTCGTGTGAACAGACAAACGTCTGCCCATTGCTTTCAATGGGCAGATGTTTGTCAGCGCTATTGAGGCGCTATTTTCGGGCGTAATTCGGGGCAAAAACGCCCGATTTACGTCCGTAAATAGGCCGTGTGAACATACCCTAAGACGCACCTGACCATAAGACGCACCCAGGTTTTAGACAACAGAGAATAGGGAAAAATTTTTTTTACATCGATTGAGCGGTGTGAGGGCTTATTTTTTGCAGGACGAGCTGTAGTTTTATTGGCACCATTTTTTGGTACATACGATTTTTTTGATCACTTTTTTTTAATTTAATATTTTAAGCACTAAGGTGACCAAAACCTATTTTAATGTTTTACATTTTTAAACTCACCGCGCGAGTTAAATAATGGTATATTGTAATAGATCAGACTTTTACGGACACAGCGATACCAAATTATTTTATTTTTTACATTGTGCTTGGGGAAAAATGGGAAAAGTTTTTTTTTTTACTTTTAATATTTATTTATTTTTACACTCCTGAAAACGTATCTAACATTTATGATTTTTACACATTTTATTAGTTCCCCTAGGGGACTTTAACCAGCAGCTACTTGGTTACATGTGGAGTTACTGAAACAGCATAACTCACTGAGCTACACTGTTTCCGCCCATAGTAGTGAATGGCAGTTATGGAAGCAGCATAGCATGCGAGCTACGCTGTTTCCGTAACTCCTATAGAAGTGAATGGCAGTTACGGAAGCAGTGTAGCATGCGAGCTACGCTGTTTCCGTAACTACTGTTCAGTTCTAAGGAAGTTACGGAAACAGCAAGGCTCCGCGAGTTACGCTGTTTCAGTAACTCCACATGTAATCAAGAGGCCGGGAGAGCACAGAAAGCTAGAACGGGGTTTAGGGGGCCCCATTGTAGAGATAGATGTGGATCCCAGAGGTGGGACCTGCATCTATCTGACATTTATGACATATCCTGTGGATATATCATAAATGTCCTTCATAGAAAAACCCCTATAAATGCCGCGGTCGCTATTGACCAGTTAAAGGGGTTTGCCATAAAACACATATATCCGCTATCCACAGGATAGGGGCTACGTGTGAGATCTCTGGGGTCCAACTGCTGGGACCCCCAGCAATAAGGAAAACAGGGGAGTGAAAGTCACCCTGAGCACTACATGAGAAGCCTGGACTTCCGGGTTCTGTGTCCAGCTTATCTGTTCCGCAGCTCCATAGAGATTAATGGAGAGCAGCTCGCGCATGCGCAGTAGAATCCCATTGATATCTATGAAGTTGAGGGACATAGAACGGAAGTCAGAGCTTCTCATGCAGCGCTCTTGGTAACTTTCAGTCCCTGTTCACCTTTTCGTTCACACATGTATCCCCTGTCCTGTGGATAGGGGATACATGTGTTTTATGGCACAAGCCCTTTAAACTGCCAGGAACAGCGAAATTGCTGTTCCTGGCCGTTAGAGCAGCGTGTCAGAAGCTGACACCTGCAGTGTATGGAGCGGGCTCAGTGCGTGAGCCCGCTCCATACATCCAGTCCATCATGTGCCGGCACGTCATGGGTCGGGAAGGGGTTAAGTAATGAAGCGGTCATGGCACCCGGCGATGCTGGGTCCCTTGACTGCAGACTATAAGACGCAGAGACTTTTTAGCAAGATTTATTCTTGATAAAAACTGTCTTATAGTCCGAAAAATACGGTAGATTAGGCACCATGCAAACAACCGTAGCATTTGTCCGTAATGGCGCACCGTAATTACGGTCTGCAATTACGGACCGATTCACTTCTATTGACTACAGACACCTTCCTGTATATTTGCGGAATGTGTCCATGCCGTAGAAAGCCTCCGCAAAACATAGGACATGTCCTATCTTTTTCTTTTTATGGACCGTGCTTCTATACTTTGTATGGGAGGACGGGCAGAAAATGAGGCTGCCTGTCCGCGGGCCGCCAGTGGCCGGCCATTCCCATAATAGCGGACACTACAGGCACGAACGTGTGAATGAGGCCTCAGTCTATATTTTAATAGGAGCAGAAGAAATTCCAATGCCACGAGCGCCCACTAGTGGTGTCTTCAGGCAGACAGAATCTTATCAGGTACCTATGGCTGTATATAGGTGAGGAGGAATTTGATGAATTAACCACAGTTACCAATTGTCTGTAAATAGTCCGTATAATGGCGGGGGAATGTATTTTGCATACAACATAAAGGGTACTACAGGTCCACAGTATGTAACCGTATTGTGCTCAGCTGCCATATAGTACTTGTTCTAGAGGAGAATAGCCACGTAATGTGTCATGAGATACTGCATACAAGACTCTGTGTGGCTCCGATTTTACATGGCTACATTATGGACACATAGCAGTCGCTGGGGGATGGGGGGGTGGGTCGTATTTAGCATTAGTGTGTTCGAGGCCTAATTCCACTAGACCAGGGTTTTTTTTTATGTTTCTAAGCCAAGTAACGCTACCCAAATAAATATCATCAAAGAACTCCCGAGGTTATGATCATACGCTATGCTGCTTATTAAAGCACAGTGTAAGCCCAGTGTAAATACCCCCATGGCATATATCCCCTGGGCAAAATATATCACATGTTGAGAAACTTGGGACTACACTACTTGGACCAAGAGCAGACATTATAATGGGGTATCAGGAACAAGGGCAGTCATTTCAGGGAGCCACAAGGAAATATGAATGTATTACCACTAGATACATATGAATGTATAGACAGTATCTTTGTTCAGTTTTTCTACCTGTAAAAATTCTTTAAAATTCACCAGACATGTAGTAAATTCACAAAATTATCACAGGCTTGTATTTAATGCAAGTGCTAGATTTCGCAGCATGCTCACTAGAGCTTAAAATGGGACAAAACAAACTGTTTTACTGTGCTAAAAAAAATCGCACAAGCTTTAAAAATTGCGACAAACTAAACCATGCCACCAAACCTGCAAAACCTGCCAGCCAGACACTTTATAAGTATGGTGCAAGCATGTGCGCCATTTTCGGCACTAGTCTTACTCCAAATGTGCCCCAGTGTGTTCTATATGGTATTTATCACAAACTTCAAAAAACTGTTTCACCAGGGACATGGGAGACATTTACTTTCAGCCAACTGCCTGGGGAATATGTTGTTATGGAATCACTGGTTGTGCAATTCCCAGAAGGCTGCTGGAGACTGTCGGGAGTAAGCGTGCAAATAAAACCGCAACCCAAAATCCGTCAAAGCTCTGATCGACAGAATCTAAGGCTACTCCTGCAAACTCCCCATCAAATTTTTTGCAATGGCAGATAGAGAATTTAAATGTTACCATGTTTAACTGTAGCAACTAACCCTAAATTCCATGAATCTCAGGGCACACGCAGTACAGACAGAACATACATCTGGGGCATAATTACGAGAATTATAATAAATTTGAGGAAACAGAAAATGAGCTTTCAAAGTAAATGCCCAAATTGCTATCACTCCTTATTATGTCATTGTTTCCACTTGAGTCGAGTAGAGGATTAGTGGAAGGGGTGGATGGGGAGACGGGACCTTCTCATTCATTTGGGAATAAACATAATGGTATTTAGAGACGCAGGTGTTTATCACTGTTGAGAATCCTCAGCTGCTTTCAGAGCAGCGTCAATGATATATACTTATAATCAGCATCTGATTCACAGGACAGACACTGGCAGAGATCACCAATCATCCCGCGCCCCTGCTCATAATTATCATGTCGATGATTATAGGATAACATTATGGACAGTCAAACATTGGCAGGAACATCAAGAAATGAGATGAATGTGTTATTGGATTTATTGTGTCGCCCTTCAAACTCAAATACAACTTCTAAACTATATCAACACGTAATCACTTAATAAGAACTGGAGGATTGTAGGGCTCTCTGATAGTCTAGTGGCTGATACAGGTTGTAGGGGGGTGTATAGGACCATGCAATAGTCTCCAGGCAGTGGACTGAGAGTGATCCAGTTGTCTCAGCCGAAAATCCCATTATCGAAGCCTAAAATGTGTAGTTTGCTAATTTAATTATTTTATTTTTTTCATTCAAATTAAATCCTTTAAATATGTTTTTCGCAATTTAATGAAACTTATCTATTTGGGTTCAAAATTGAAAAATAACTAATTTGCCAGTATACAAAACGTACTGATTCTGCGCTCATCCGCCACTGCCGATGTCATGCATCCCCTGATGCTCCTGTTGTCCCACCAAGTGCACTTAGGTGACTTCTATAGTGATGACATGTAAGGTGAAAATGGCTGAGCGTCAACCAGCGGAAAGTTTTGTGGAAATTAGTTTGATTATAGTTTAGTGTTCTTGTAGAAAGTATGTGCTGATTTCAGATCTCATGGTAAGGTCGCAAGCAAATTGAGGTAAAATTACATGACATTACATTGCACTCATAAGAGACATCTGGGTGGCAGCAAATACTCCTTCACAAAATTGCAACGTAAAATAACCAAATATTACTGTCACTCCAAGGTCCTCTGCTTGGGAGCTCCGGAAACAATGGTACTTCAGGGGAGGAGCGGCTTGACTATGTGGGGGACGTAGCGCTTGACGTCATGGGGCAGAGTTTGGCAGAAGCGACAAACGAGCTGAAGAAGGAGGACGTGTTTGGTGAAGGCTTTACGTTTCTGTTTTCAAGATGGAGGATCTTCTAAGCAGTGTTCGGGCCTTAGCCACGGAGAGGGGAGCGGCCTGGTTGGCAGAGCAGGTGTCCGGGATGCAGTCGGCGGCAGAGTCAGGTGCGCGGCCGGTACACAATTCTAGGCCTACGGCTCGGCTGAGCACTAGTCCGGCTCGGCCTGGTCAGAGACGGAGGAGTCCAAGCCCCGCTCATCGAGTGAGTGGGCGGAAGAGGGGAGCACTCACACGAGACAGGAGGAGGATGCAGAGCCGCTCGAAGGTGTCGGCTGGAGAGAGGATGGAACCGGGATCAGCGCCTGGCAGGCAAGTCAAGTGTAACGCTGGGGTGTACACCTCAGAGCTGCTTATTGCGCTTCCTGGTGTGGGTCGGCTTGCGGGAGTATCGGGGGAGTGCAGCCTCCCGGCTGGTGCCTTGTTACACGAGTCTGGTCGGAGAGGTTCGGTGGAAGATGAAAGTTGGGCCCCTGAAGCTACGGCCGGGGCCCTCGTTGGGGTGTAAGCGGTGGAAGAGAAGAGTATGCAGTTAGTTTCTGTGGACCGTGATCGTTTGGATGATGTGGTGTGCTTTTCTCACAGGATCCGAGAGGACGGCGGGAGCCGTCGCTTCACCCATCGGTGGGAAGTGGTTTCCGGCGGTCCAGGACATGGACTCTGAGTCAGGATCGGAGGCCAGCTCTTGACGGAAGACGTGGGCCGGATATCAGGAGACTTCTATTCTGGAACGCCGCCGCAACCCTGAGGTATACTGTGGTTGTTTAGATGGTAGAAGAGGAGTGGTTAGGAGGCACCTGGAGGCCTTGTCACCTGTACGGAGAGCGGGACGATCCTCATGGATGGAGGGGGCAACTGTGGTCTTGCCCTTGAACTGGGGTGCCATGGAGCAAGCCGGGGGCCTGCCCCGTTCTGCAGAGGAGCAGTGCCGCAGCCGGGTTGTCTTCAAGATCGGGAGGTGAGTCTGTTTTTTCTGCAGGTGATTTGTTACGGGTCTTAGTGGATGTTAAGGAGTTGTTGTCTGCAAAGGTGGGCCGGTAGGCGGGGGCCGGTCTATGTCGGGGTAGCGGGGGCTTGGAAGGAAGTTCAGGAGCCAGTAGGTTCTTCCCCTCTGGGGAGTATGGCTGGAGTGGAAGAAGCAACGTGTTCAGCGTTAGGCAGCTCCCAGGTGGGGATTTAGGAGCCCCCTATTGCGGGTTTGGGACCCGTGCCGGATGTGGCTCACAGGGGCTGTTATTTAGCCTTTTCGGGCCCTCTGGGTGTGCATTTGGAGAAGGAAGCTCGGAAGAAAATTGAGAATGGTGAGTATGTGGAACTTTTTTCCCTGCTGCCGCTTGAAGATTTTCCCGAAACGAAGGAATTGGATATGGGCGAGAAGTTGAAGAAAAGGGAGGAGGAAGAACGCAAATGTATGTATAGGAGGATTCCGAAGACATTTGGGAATTGGTTTAGGGCTTTTTGTAATTATGTGAGCGTTTGTGGGCCGAAAAACCAGGAACGTTGCACGTCTTTGTTTTGTTATATTGAGGGTATTTGGAATGCACATAAGACCAATGGCGGTCAGTTTCGTTAGCACCTGGCTGCGTGCCCTTCTATGCGGTGGGATCAATTGGACCTGCCATTGTGGATGAGGCTGATGATGTCTCAGTGACCTGCCCCCTTTCACGGCAGGGCTGGGGGGCAGGTTTCTGCCCAACTGACCCTTAATAATAGAAAAGGTGTGTGTTGGCCCTTTAATGAGGGACAATGCCAAGTGGGTCTGTCGTGTAAATTCCAGCATGAGTGCTCGGGATGTGGGGGTTCACAGCCCTACTCCCGCTATTTCAAACGTCATGGAAAATGCCCGGGGGATGCCGCTGGCAAAGGGGAAGACCCCAGTGAAGCTAGGCGCGACGCTGCCGTGGCTCGAGCGTTACGGCGATAAGGCTAACGTGAGCTTATTGAGGGATGGTTTTGAGAACAGTTTTCTTATTCCGGTTTCCTTTTGTGGGGGTAGTTCCGGTGTCCCGTCGAATTTAAAATCAGCGATTCAATTTTCGGATGTGGTTCGGGTTAAGCTTAGGGCGGAAGTGGCGCAGGGCCGGATGGCGGGCCCCTTTTAGTTCCTACCCCTTTTGGATTTTCATGGTTCTCCATTAAAGGTGGTTCCGAAGAAGGAGCCAGGAAAGTTTCAGATGATCCATCATTTGTCCTTTCCGAAAGGATTCTCGGTGAATGACAGTATAGACAAGGAACTTTGTTCTGTGTCATATGCTTCTTTCGATAGGGTGGTGGACCTAGTGAGAGAGGCGGGTCCGGGTGCCTTGTTGAAAAAAGAAAATGTGGAGGCATCTTTCAGGCTGCTTCCTATTCACCCGGATAGTCATCATCTTCTAGGCTGCTACTTTGACGGATGTTATTTTATAGACCTTTGTTTACCCATAAGTTTGTCTCTGTCATGGTCTTTCTTTGAGGCTTTTAGCTGTTTTGTGGAGTGGGTAGTTAGGGAGTCGTCTGACTTTGGTAGTATCATCCACTACCTGAACGACTTCCTGTGTGTGGGCCCGGCTGGGTCTCCTGTTTACCGGCACATACTGAACACTTTGTTGAAGGTGGCGAAGGAGTTTGGTATTCCTATGGCAAGGAACAAAACGGTGGGCCCTATGCCCTGCCTTACATTTCTAGGTTTAGAAATTGATTCAATTAAGGGGATCTGTCGTTTACCAGCAGAGAAGTTGGAAGACCTGCGGTCGGCGATTAGTCATCTCGGAAGTTTGAAGAAAGTCAGACTTCAGGAATTGCAATCAGTGTTAGGGGAGTAAAATTTTGCATGCAGGGTTATTCCTATGGGGAGGATTTTCAGCAGGCGACTGTGCAGTGCCACGGTGGGATTTTCCGAACCTCACCATTTTATTAGGGTGACAAGGGAGCATCGGGAGGATCTAAAGGTGTGTGGCTCATTGCTGGCGTCCTTTAATGGTGTGTCGGTTTTCCAGTCGGGTTTGGTTGATTCCGTGGAGTTGGGTCTCCAGACGGACTCGGCTTCTAGCGTGGGATTTGGAGCATTGCTTGGTAGGAGATGGTGCGCCACCATGTGGCCGTTTTCATGGGATGGCTCCTCGTTACTGCGGAATTTGAGATTTCTTGAGTTGTTCCCCATATTGGTGGCAGTCTGAGGGTGTTGGTGCTGCAATGTATTCGCTTGAATCTGCTGTTTCGGGCAGAACATGTGCCCGGGGTATTGAATGTTGCTGCTGATGCTCTCTCCCGTTTTTAGTGGGCGCGGTTTCGGAAGGAGGCTCCGGTAGCCATAGAGACGGGGGATGCCTGCCCAGCTCATCTGTGAACCATTGTCAAGCCGTGATGAGTAATTTGGTCCGTAGATCGTTGGCACCGTCTACTTTGAAGTGCTATGAAAAGACATGGTGAGAGTTTGAGGCGATGTTCCCTGGAGGGAGGCCTACATCTTTCCTGCCTGAGTCGTTGGTCGAGCTGCTCGAGGCCTACGTTGTTCAATTGGTGCAGCTGAGATTGTCGGCAGCAGCCATTGGAAACTGGCTGGCTGCTTTGGCTTTTTATTTTAAGTTGTCCGGGAGTCCGGATTTGTTCAAGGACTTTAGATTACGGCAGACCCTGAAAGGGTTGAAATGCCAGAAGAGGTCAGTGGATTCCAGATGGCTGATTCCAGTGGCGCTGCTTACAATTTTGATGGGGGTTTTGGACGAGGTCTGTTCGTCCACTTAAGAATCTTTGATGATTTCTTTGTTTTTTTCTTGGGCCTTCTTCGGGGATTTTAGGGTAGGGGAATTAGTGAGCTTGAATAAGATTCGACCTGGGGGTGTGCTGTTTCATGTGAATTGGGATTCTGTTTATGTGAACATTTGGCTCCGGGTATCCAAGACAGATCAAGAGGGGAAGGGAGTGTCAGTTTCGTTGTCCGCCATTGCGGATAAACGGATTTGTCCGGTTTGACTTTTTCATTCCTTCCATAAGGTGAGGATTCCTGGTGTTTTGGGCCCAGTTTTTGTTCATTCTCATGGGTCCTTTCTGTACCGCTTTCAATTTTTGGCAATTCTTCAGAAGGCCATTAGTCTTCTAGGAGGTGTAGCGGGGGAGTTCGGCACTCATTAATTCCGAGTGGGTGCCGCCACCGAAGCATCCCTTTTTTGTTTGGGTCTGGATAGAGTGAAGGAAATTGGTCGTTGGAAGTCGGCTGCCTATAAGAGGTATGTACGCCCAGGGCGAGTGTGGGTGCCTGAAGTGTGAATGGAATCTGTGTCTGATGCTGTGTAGGGAGTATGTGGTTTTCTTTGGGGCTGATGGTTTGGTGTTGGTACATCTCTCCCCAGCCTCATGTCCTGCAGTGGCATGGATCATTGGACACTCGTACATTTACTGGGCACATCGGAGGGCTGGAGTGAGAAGGAATGGCGAATGGTTCGGTTTCCTGAGGGACCAGTTGGAGCTGCGGGTGTTCGGCTACAGAGGTCTTCGGTGGGACACTCTGGTGTCGTAAGTGGTCCACCTGTCCCGATTGATTTGAGCCCCGAAGATACTGGTGCTGCACTTGGGAGGTAACGACCTCGGAAAATGGTCTCAGAGAGACTTATTAAAGGCAATGAGGTGGGATGTCGTTCGTCTGCTGGGTCTCTTGCTGGGTGTACGGTTGGTCTGGTCAGAGATGGTGCCAAGGTTGGTGTGGCTACATGCCAGGGACCTGATGGCATTGGCTAGGTCCCAAGGCAAAGTCAACAAGGAGATGACCGCCTTTATTCGTCTCCTCAGGGGTGTGGTGGTGCGTCACCGCCTTTGGAAGGCATGTCGACCGGTTTGTTCCGTCCAGATGGGGTCCATTTGATGGAAATTGGGTTGGATATTTTCAATGTGGAGCTGCAAGACGGCCTAGAAGAGGCCTTGGCTGTCGGTCACTCCAGACCTGCTGGTCTTGTCCAGCCATTGCCTGTGCCCAATGCTCCCTGGCAGCATATAGCTATGGACTTTATTACGGACCTGCCTCTCTCTGCTGGATGCAGTACTGTCTGTGTGGTGGTGGATTGATTTTCTAAGATGGCCTACTTCGTTCCTCTGACCGGTCTTCCTTCTGCTCCTCAACTGGCCAAGCTGTTCATCTAACACATCTTCCGCCTGCACGGCTTGCCGCAGCATATTGTGTCTGACCGAGGGATTCAGTTCACCTCAAAGTTTTGGAGGGCCCTCTGCGGACTCCTTGGTGTGAAGTTGGACTTTTCCTCAGCCTATCATCCTCAGTCCAATGGACAGGTCGAGAGGATCAATCAGATCTTGGAGAACTACATACGCCACTTCATCTCCAAGCAGCATGATGACTGGGTGCAGTTGCTTCCGTGGGCTGAGTTCTCAAATAATAATCACACCAGCAAGTCCACAAGGAATACACAGTTCTTCATTGTCTACGGCCAACACCCACGAATTCCTTTCCCGGTGCCCGACACTTCCAGGTACCAGCGGCTGACTTCGCTTTTAGAGACTTACTGCAGATCTGGCAGCAGACTCGATCTACCATCTTAATGGCAGTCAACCGCATGAAACGGAAGGCTGACACAAGGAGAAGAGAACCTCCTCAGTTCCTCCCTGGGATGAAGTTCTGGCTGTCTTCTAGTTATATCCGACTAAGGGTCCCATCATACAAATTTGCTCCCAGGTTCCTCGGACCCTTCGAGATCCTACAGCAGATCAACCCTGTCGCCTACAAGCTTTGGCTGCCTCCTACCCTCAAGATCCCCAACTCCTTCCTTGTCTCTCTCCTGAAGCCGGTGGTTCTGAACCGCTATACCAAGACTCCTAGGCCTGCGGTTGCCTCCAGCGGTCCTTCAGACACCTTTGAGGTTAAGGAGATCTTGAACACCAAGAAAGTGAGAGGAAAGACTTTTTATTTGGTGGATTGGAGGAGGTTTGGTCCTGAAGAGAGGTCCTGGGAGCCAGAGGAGAATCTCAATGCTCCTAATCTTCTGAAGAAGTTTCTCTCTCGCTCTGGTCCCAAGAAGAGGGGGAATAAGAGGGGGGATACTGTAATATCCATGGCTGCGGGCCGTCAGCTCCAATCTTCCCCTGACAGCCGTAGCCACGAGTCAGCAAGCTCTGGCCCCAGCCTCCTCCTCAGGAGACGCCAGCGCTCGCTTCCACTCACCTCAGCCAGATTCCGTAGACATTGATGATCAGCCCGTGAGTACACTGGACTATAAGAGGGGTCCAGCCCCCTGCTTCGATGCCTGAGCGTTGTTGTTGATGTTTCCTAAGTTTGTCTATGTGATGGCCTCCTAGTGTGTTCCTGTTCCTGTTCCCTGCATTCCATACTATCCTTGTCGTGTACTGTGCTGAGCCAAAGTCGTGCCGTGCTGTATTCGACACCTGACCTGCTTCACCACGCCTGACATCTGCCTGCTGCCTAGTTCCAGCCAAGCCTGCCTTGCTACTGTCCGAGCTGCCACAGGTACCCTCATGGCCGCCATCAGGGAGGTACTGCCGGTACTGCTGTCAGGGGCCCGGTCAAAAATTCAAAAAACGGGGGCCCGTGCTCCACTGCCGGAATGCATTTGCTCACGGGCCCTTATGATTTCACTTTGGTGAAAGGAACAGGTCCCATCACGGAGCCGGGGCCCGTTGTTTGCATCAGAGTAAAATCATAAGGGCCCGCTGTTCACATAGAGCCCGCCCCTCCTCCTCCTGCTCCTCTACAGCGGCGTGACAGCGCGTGTGGAGGAGACGTCATGAAGGTGGCGGGAGGTTTGAATGCAGTGGAAGCGAAAAGCAGCAGAAGAAGAAGAAGACGAAGACTCCTGACACAGTGAGTACAATATGTAATGTCTGTGTCAGTATGTAATGTCTGTCTGTCTGTCAGGCTGCTGCTGCCCGGAGCCTCCTCACATCACATCCCCACAATAAAAATCAGTGTTACCCATGTCACACTATACACTCTCAGCTCTGCTTCATATCCTTGTATCGCTAGTAGCATTTCTTACCACTTATCTCCCGGGCTGTGTATCAGAGGGAGAAGACAGGTTTATTGTCCCGTTATACGCAGCCCAGGAGATAAGAGCCATCGCAGAGCTGCTACTATTGATACAATGCAGTGCTTCAGTGTCCGGAGGATCATACAGACCTGGGGAAGACACTTGCTTTCTACGGGGAGGGGGGTACAGGGAGATGATGGTGTAGTGGGTAGGAGATAATAATGGAGGGTGGATGACACTGAAGGAGACATTATACTAGGGGGATGATAACTGGGGGAAAAGAGGATATCTGAAAGGAGGGGTAGAGGAAGGAGAGAGGATACGTGGGGGAGGGGGGGAGATCTTTAAGGCTATGTACACCTCTTTTTTTCATACAAAAAAGTTTATTAGTGTGTGTTATGAAACTTTGTAAATACTTTTTATTAAAAGTAATTTTTACTTTATGTGATACAGCTGCTTTGTATCCTGTATACAGAGACCTGTATCTGTCAGGTCCGGGGGACTGACGGGTTCAGTGTCGGCGGACCAGGATCCACCTGTTATCGATCAAATCTAAATTATGAACAGGTACACTCAGGACCCGCTGACCTGACAGATAAGGCCTTATTCACACGACAGTGAAAAAAAATGTCCATTTAAAACTGATCAACTGTCAGTTTTTCATGGCCATTTTGCATCAGTTTGTCTCTAAATTTTCATCCATTTCAAGTCCATCTGTCCGTTTTTAATGGCCGTTTGACATCCATTTTGCATCAGTTTTTCATGGCCGTTAAAAAAACTGATGAATTTCATTGGTCAGGCTTTTTTTGTCCCAGCCCCCTGAAAACAACCAAAGGAAGGTCACATGTTCACCTAGACACTATTTACAGCCTCCCTGTAGATGATGCCACACACCTCCCTGTATATGATGCCACACACCTCCCTGTATATGATGCCACACACCTCCCTGTATATGATGCCACACACCTCCCTGTATATGATGCCACACACCTCCCTGTATATGATGCCACACACCTCCCTGTATATGATGCCACACACCTCCCTGTATATGATGCCACACACCTCCCTGTATATGATGCCACACACCTCCCTGTATATGATGCCACACACCTCCCTGTATATGATGCCACACAGCCTCCCTATATATGATGCCACACAACTCCCTGTATATGATGCCACACAGCCTCCCTGTATATGATGCCACACACCTCCCTGTATATGATGCCACACACCTCCCTGTATATGATGCCACACACCTCCCTGTATATGATGCCACACACCTCCCTGTATATGATGCCACACACCTCCCTGTATATGATGCCACACACCTCCCTGTATATGATGCCACACACCTCCCTGTATATGATGCCACACACCTCCCTGTATATGATGCCACACAGCCTCCCTATATATGATGCCACACAACTCCCTGTATATGATGCCACACAGCCTCCCTGTATATGATGCCACACGCCTCCCTGTAGATGATGCGACACCTGCCTCCCTGTACATCGTGCCACACCAGCCTCCCTGTAGATGGTGCCACACCAGCCTCCCTGTAGATGGTGCCACACCAGCCTCCCTGTAGATGGTGCCACACCAGCCTCCCTGTAGATGGTGCCACACCAGCCTCCCTGTAGATGGTGCCACACCAGCCTCCCTGTAGATGGTGCCACACCAGCCTCCCTGTAGATGGTGCCACACCAGCCTCCCTGTAGATGGTGCCACACCAGCCTCCCTGTAGATGGTGCCACACCAGCCTCCCTGTAGATGGTGCCACACCAGCCTCCCTGTAGATGGTGCCACACCAGCCTCCCTGTAGATGGTGCCACACCAGCCTCCCTG
This sequence comes from Rhinoderma darwinii, assembly GCF_050947455.1. Taxonomy (NCBI): domain Eukaryota; kingdom Metazoa; phylum Chordata; class Amphibia; order Anura; family Rhinodermatidae; genus Rhinoderma; species Rhinoderma darwinii. Next base: position 349,692,147 of record NC_134689.1, read on the forward strand.
TAGATGCCACACCAGCCTCCCTGTAGATGCCACACCAGCCTCCCTGTAGATGCCACACCAGCCTCCCTGTAGATGCCACACCAGCCTGCCTATAGATCATGCAACATACTCACGAGAGCAGCGCCGTCTTTCCTCTTCTTCACTTGTGGTCACTCGTCTGCATGGGATCTGGCAAGGCAGCGCGACGGGGCGATGACCTCATCGAGGCGCCTTCAAACCCGAGTGACCACAGACGAGTGACCACACCTGAAGAAGCGCCGCAATCGCGAGTATGCCAACGATAGCCAGCAAGGGAACTAGTAGTAGAGTTCTATGGGGGCCGTCAGGCCGTTAAAATGGCCAAAAATAGGACATGTCCTATTTTTTTACGCCCATTATTCACGGGCCGTTAAAAAAACGGCCGTGTGAATGCACCCATAGAATATCATTGTTCTGAAAACGGCCATGTGAAAGCCGTTAAAAGGATGGCCATCACATGGCCGTTTTTCACTGTCGTGTGAAAGAGGCCTAAAGGTTTCAGTGCATGATATAGCTGCTCTGTATCTCATAAAGTAAAAATATATATTTTTTTAAAAGTATTTACAAAGTAGCACCAAACAGACTGCTAAAACAACAAATACCACACTCACTTTACATAGCCTTCAAACATGTGGTGGGTAGAGACAGGGCCGGCCTTAGGATAGATGGCGCCCCGTGCAAAATTATCTTTCGGCGCCCCACCCCATCATAAAAAAAATGGCCCATAAAAAAAAGTATAATGCCCCTTTAGTTCCTCCCATACAGTATAATAATAATATATTATAACCCCTTCAAGGACACAGTATTTTGTCCTCTAGTTGTGCCCACACAGTATTATGTCTCCTAAGTGCCACACATAGTATATTGCCCCCTGTAGTGTCCCTACACAGTATAATGTCCGCTTAGTGGCCCCCACACAGTATAATGCCCCCCTCCCCTTCCTGCCACACACCGCCCCCCTGTAGATAGTGCCCCCTGTAGATTGTGCGATAAAGCCTTCCTTTAGACAGTGCCATACAGCCCCCACCTCACCCTTGTAGATCGTGCCATACAGCCCCCACCTCACCCTTGTAGACAGTGCCATACATCCCCCCCCTCCCCCTTGTAGATCGTGCCATACAGCCCTCACCTCCTCCTTGTAGACAGTGCCATAAAGCCCCCCACCTCCACCTTGTAGACAGTACCATACAGCCTCCCCACCTCCCTCATGTAGACAGTGCCATACAGCCCCCACCACCTCCTTGTAGACAGTGCCATAAAGCCCCACACCTCCCCCTTGTAGACAGTACCATACAGCCCCAACCTCCCTCATGTAGACAGTGCCATACAGCCACCCACCTCCCCCTTGTAGATCGTGCCATACAGCCTCCCAACTCCCTCATGTAGACAGTGCCATACAGCCCCCCACCTCCCCTTGTAGATCGAGCCGTACAGCCCCCCTCCACCCCTTCCTTGTAGACAGCGCCCCCAAACAAACAAAACAAGTTGTACTCCGCTAGGCCCCGCTCCCACGATGAACTGAGCTGCTCCACGACGGGATCCTTGCATTGGCCGGGGTGATCCTGTAGCCTAGTACAGAGTTTCCCAACATTTTCGGACTCGAGGCACCACTGGAAAAAGAAAATTTCCTCAGGGCACCCCTACTTTAGAGAAAGACAGAAAATGGCTAAAAACAAGCACTACACTCGTAGGGTATGTTCACACAGCGTTTTTTGTAAGGCAAAAAAAATCTGCCTCAAAATTCCTTCAGGAACTGACAGCGTTGTTTGACCTTTTTTTTTTTTTTTTTTTAGTTTTTTTTAAGCTGTTAAAGCGAATGCAAAAGATGCAAGAAAAAAAAGCTCCAAACGATATTTACTACCTCCTATTAATTTCAATTGGAGCTCAGAGGTGGAAACCACTTGAAGAACATCAGCTCCCCACTCCCAGTAAAATAATCATCGGCCCCCACTCACAGTGAAATGACCATCAGCCCCCCCACTCACAGTAAAATGACCATCAGCCCCCCCTCACAGTAAAATGACCATCAGTCCCCCCCTCACAGTAAAATAACCATCAGCCCGTCACTCACAGATTCCCCCTGTAGATAGTGCCACACAGGCCCTTGTAGATAGTGCTACACAGCCCCCTGTAGATAGTGCTACACAGCCCCCTGTAGATAGTGCTACACAGCCCCCTGTAGATAGTGCTACACAGCCCCCTGTAGATAGTGTTACACAGCCCCCTGTAGATAGTGCTACACAGCCCCCTGTAGATAGTGCTACACAGCCCCCTGTAGATAGTGCTACACAGCCCCTTGTAGATAGTGCCACACAGCCCCCTGTAGATAGTGCCACACAGCCCCCTGTAGATAGTGCCACACAGCCCCCTGTAGATAGTGCCACACAGCCCCCTGTAGATAGTGCCACACAGCCCCCTGTAGATAGTGTCACACAGCCCCCTGTAGATAGTGCTACACAGCCCCCTGTAGATAGTGCTACACAGCCCCCTGTAGATAGTGCTACACAGCCCCCTGTAGATAGTGCTACACAGCCCCCTGTAGATAGTGCTACACAGCCCCCTGTAGATAGTGCTACACAGCCCCCTGTAGATAGTGCTACACAGCCCCTTGTAGATAGTGCCACACAGCCCCCTGTAGATAGTGCCACACAGCCCCCTGTAGATAGTGCCACACAGCCCCCTGTAGATAGTGCCACACAGCCCCCTGTAGATAGTGCCACACAGCCCCCTGTAGATAGTGTCACACAGCCACCTGTAGATAGTGCCACACAGCCACCTGTAGATAGTGCCACACAGCCACCTGTAGATAGTGCCACACAGCCCCCTGTAGATAGTGCCAGACAGCCCCCTGTAGATAGTGCCACACAGCCCCCTGTAGATAGTGCCACACAGCCCCGTTGTAGGTTGTGCCACACAGCCCCCTGGTAGGTAGTGCTACAAAGCCAAGTGGTAGGTATTGCCACACAGCCCCATGGTAGATAGTGCCATACAGCCCCCTTGCAGGTAGTGCCCCACAAAACCCCTCTTATAGATAGCACCCCTCCTTCCTGTAGATAGCTGCACTGTAGCTCCCTGAAAGAGCGGAATCCCCCTGTGGCCAGGAATTCCGCTCCACTTGATGTCTCTGTCCGTATATGGACAGTGACATCAGGGGCAACTCCTGAAGCAGAATCCCAATCCCCAGCGTTGCCGACGCTGTGACCGGGGATTCTACTCCAGGAGAAGCCCCTGTCGTCTGTGTCCATTTATGGACAGTGACGTCAAGGGCTTCTCCTGGAGTGGAATCCCCGGACACAGAGTCGGCAACGCTGTTAACGGGGATGCCCCTTCAGGAGTTGCCCTGATGTCACTGTCCATATACGGACAGAGACATCAAGCGGAGCACTCCAGGAGCGAAATCCCCGGCCACACAGGGATTTCGCTCCTTCAGGGAGCTACAGTGGTGCTAGTAGATTACAGTGCAGGGAGATACCTCCCTGCTCTGCTATAGTACGCCGCCGGCCATGGGGGAGCCTTTTCCAACGGGCGGCACTGGCACCCTCATGCCCGGTGTCACCACCCATGCCACTTTCTGTTCTCCCAGAAATCCCCTCCTTCTTCCCCCGCTGAGCCCTGGCACTTAGTCTCTCCACCTTGCCCCCTGATACCCACCAGCTAGCTCTGCCCTGCCCCTCCAAAGAGATCTCCTACTAGTTTGCTTTTACCAGCTGCCTTACCTCCGACCCCTTTACTTTGTGCCCGCCCCAATAGTGAGGGGGGCCCCAGACTCCTTGGCTGTATGGGGCCCAGAAATTTCTGATGGCGGCCCTGGGTACCCTATACGAACTATAGACTTAGATCTGCGCCCTGTTGGCCAGCTGCCATACCGCTAAGGCGGTACAGCCCAGTGGGTCCACAAACCCTATATGACATTATCCACATGCTGCTAAACATTATCCGCATGGAATTTAGTACTGTATGCTGTGGATGCTGCTCATTCTGTCTTGGATGTTTACTGCAGATTTCATCCTTTTCAATGTAGAAGGGGTGAAATCTGCAGCAAAATCTGCATGTTACATGTGGATTTTGCTGAAGAACTGCTGCAAAACTGCAGAAAATTTGCAATAAATGCTCAGTTAATATGCATCAATCCACGTTTTACATGCCAATTTTGCTGCAGGTTCACAGCGGATTTCGCTCCATCTAGATTGTAAAGGGTGAAATCTGCAGTGAACATCCAGAACAGAATGGGCAGCCTCCGTAGCCTGTTCTTATTTTCGTACAGAAAATGTTAAGCAGCATGTTGATGTAATTTTATAAATATCATCTTGTGCAGGGGGCCTAAAGGGGTTGTCAAACAATTTTTTTTATTTTTTTTTTTAAAAGGGTGTGCTTTTTTACTTCAGAAATTTTCCACCCTTGTCAATGGTCTGTGTCTGGTATTGCAGCTCAACCTCATTCAATTAAATGTGTAACGTTTTGCCAACCATATTGAGGGTTACAAATGGCAGACATGAGAGGTACTTGAGGTCACCAAGCAGCTGTATTGGTTAGAAGATTCAGCGGAGTAACTTGAAGCTCCAGGTCCCCCATGCAAAATCTAAAACATTGCCCCGCATCTACCAGATGCCATTTATAAAACTGGCGTCTTCTTAAAGAGGCTCTGTCACCAGATTTTGCAACCCCTATCTGCTATTGCAGCAGATAGGCGCTGCAATGTAGATTACAGTAACGTTTTTATTTTTAAAAAACGAGCATTTTTGGCCAAGTTATGACCATTTTTGTAGTTATGCAAATGAGGCTTGCAAAAGTCCAAGTGGGTGTGTTTAAAAGTAAAAGTCCAAGTGGGCGTGTATTATGTGCGTACATCGGGGCGTTTTTAATACTTTTACTAGCTGGGCGCTCTGAAGAGAAGTAACATCCTCTTCTCTTCAGAACGCCCAGCTTCTGACAGTGCAGATCTGTGACGTCACTCACAGGTCCTGCATCGTGACGGCCACATCGGCACCAGAGGCTACAGTTGATTCTGCAGCAGCATCAGCGTTTGCAGGTAAGTCGATCTTAAGCTGGGCGTTCTGAAGAGAAGAGGATGTTACTTCTCTTCAGAGCGCCCAGCTAGTAAAAGTATTAAAAACGCCCCGATGTACGCACATAATACACGCCCACTTGGACTTTTACTTTTAAACACACCCACTTGGACTTTTGCAAGCCTCATTTGCATAACTACAAAAATGGTCATAACTTGGCCAAAAATGCTCGTTTTTTAAAAATAAAAACGTTACTGTAATCTACATTGCAGCGCCTATCTGCTGCAATAGCAGATAGGGGCTGCAAAATCTGGTGACAGAGCCTCTTTAAGCGGCACAGGGTTTAATAAGACCCCCTCAGTCACCAGGCTCTGATTTGTGACTATTATCTCTGCATCCCCCTATAGTTACACCTCTGAGAAGATTATAGTTGTCGATATTAAATTGAGACCAAGAATATGCGCAGTGCAGAATTGAAATAGGAGCTATTAATCTACTGACCAGCAAATAACTGGTTAATTGTATGTAAGTGGTTTTATTGAATGCCTAACATCTCGTCTCGTGTCTTTCAGCTTTTAACTGTGCGTTCTGAATGTAAGTTTTATTACATTATAATTATGGTAATTCTATTAATCCAATTACACAAGAACTGTAATTACTCGGGACACACGATGATGTTTCCTAGTCAGGGGCATTCTGCACAGTTGACTGAACTAATACGTGTTACTTTCCATAGTTAATACATGAATTGGAATAAAACATAGACAGTTCCTAAAAATAAAGGATTATTCAAAGAGTTATTAACATTCGCTTTGTACGACTAGACATTGAAGATTAGTGGATGTTCACCGCCTATCAGTTCTGTGTCGGAGAAAGCTTATATCAAAATGCCTCCATGTTCATACCATACAATTCTCCCATCACACAAAATGTTTCCCCAGTACTTTATAGTTCCAGTCAACTTTGTATGAGGTACAGCGTAAATCTTGAGCATATTCTTATTACACACAGTTGGCACCCTTAAAGAACATTTCTCAAATTTTGTATGACCCGTCATGACTTGGAACACTCGGCTTTCCTTCACCCAGGGCAAAGATTCAGTTTGCAGCCCTAGCCAAGGCAGAGTAGCTAGTTGGCGTCGCAGTGGCCCCCAGGACTTCCCTTTCCCTTAGCTATACCCCTGCTTGGGAGCTCCCAATACTGGTAACGGTTGTGGTCCATAGAATCAGAATTGTTTTATATGACCATAATACAAAAGTTTTTTGCACCTGTATTACAGTCGCAAATTCCAGCCTGACCGCGGTTCTAATGACGCAATCTAATAGCATCGAAGATCTTTATGAAGATGTTTGGGTCATTAAATCGGCAGTCGGTTTGGAATTTGCTTCCATAATATGGACGCTAAAATGTGAAATCGGAATGAGCCCTTAAAGGGGTTGTCCAGGAAAAAAATAAATCTAAAAAGTATCCCCCAGCCTTGGTTTGCCTTCCCTAATACCCCCTATTAACCTCCTAACTAGTTTCTGTTTTGTTTGATCTCCATTGTCACTGCTGCTCTTTCTGCTCGTTTACATCCTTTGCTTCTGGTCCTGGCTGTTTCCTGTCTTGTAACCCACCATACCCATAATCCCTTGCTGCATCTGAGGAGACAGCTTGCGTCTCCTTCCCCCTCCCCTCCCCTTCCTCCAAAGTATCTCAGCTATTTGCATACTGCCACGCCCCTCTGTGTTCACAGGTCCTTTCCTGCTCTAATTCCAGGCAGCTCCCTCCCTGCACACTGTCTTACACACTAATAATCATTATCCTTTGTGCCTCCATCTATCCCTCATCTAAGTACAGGCACCCATCTCCCTCCCCCGCCCCTTTCACAGCCTGATAAATGTAAGTCTGCCCACTCCACCTATGTCAGACACCTTGGTACGCACAATCCAGTCAGCACGTTTTCCTCACCTCCTGCTGGATCTGTTCCAAGAGATCCTGTATTAGGCCCTGTTCACACTGAGTTTTTTTGCAGGCAGAAAATTCCGCCTCAAAATTCTGTCTGGAATTCCGAGGCAGATTTTGATCTGCCTGCACGCCGTTTGCCGCATTTTTCGCAACATTTTTACCCGCGGCCATTGAGCGCCGCAGGCAAACACGCAGCGAAAAACACTTTCCCTGCTTCCCATTGATGTCAATGGGGGCTCAGAGACGTAAACGCCCGAAAATAGGGCATGCCACTTCTTTTTCCCGCAAGCGCTAAAACTGGTAAAAACGCCTCCGCCTCCCATTGAAACCAATAGGATGCATTTTCGGCCGCTGTTTCCTCAGTATAGGCCATCAATATCTGATCTGTCAGGGTCCGAGACCCGACACCCCCATCGATCGGCTGTTTTGAAGGGGCCACAGTGCTCGTACGAGCGCTGCTTCCCATCCATTTCCTTTACTGCTCACATTGTGAATCACGCACACACTTGTAGCGGCGGTTCACAGTATTACAGCTTTCTCCCATTCAAGTGTATACTGTAAGGGCAGATTCACACGAGCGTTGCGTTTTTGCGCGCGCAAACAACGCGACGTTTTGCGAGCGCAAAAACCATTTGACAGCTGCGTGTGTCATGCGTGTCTGATGCGCGGCTGCGTGATTTTCGCGCAGCCGGCATCATAGAGATGAGGCTTGTCGACGCCCGTCACTGTCCAAGGTGCTGAAAGAGCTAAATCTTTCAGCACCCTCGACAGTGAATGCCGAACACAACAGCGAAAAACCTGTAAAAAAAAAAGATAAAGTTCCTACTTACCGAGAACTTCCCTGCCGTTGCCTTGGTGACGCGTCCTTGGTGACGCGCCTCTCTTGACATCGGGCCCCACCTCCCTGGATGACGCGGCAGTCCAAGTGACCGCTGCAGCCTGTGATTGGCTGCAGCCTGTGCTTGGCCTGTGATTGGCTGGAGCTGTCACTTGAACTGAAGTGTCATCCCGGGAGGTCGGACTGCAGGAAGGAGACAGGAGTAATCGGTAAGTTAGAACTTCGGGTTTTTTTAAAGGTTCATGTATTTTGGGATCGCAAGTCACTGTCCATGGTGCTGAAACTGTTTAACTCTTTCAGCACCATGCACAGTGAATGTCTCCCGACATCGCGGACCGGAAATTTTTTTGCCGGGTTCGGCCAAAACGAGTTTGGCCGAACCCGGTGAAGTTAGCTTTGGTTGTCCGGGTTCGCTCCTCGCAAAGACACTCCGTTTGGATGCTTGGAAACAGAAAAGCACGTGGTGCTTTTCTGTTTCCATTCATCCTTTTGACAGCTCGTGCGCTGTTTCAGTCTGTTCGCACGGAAGTGCTTCCGTGCGACCTGCCTGGTTTTCACGCACCCATTGACTTCAATGGGTGCGTGATGCGTGAAATACGCAGAGTTATTGAACCTGTCGCGTATTTTGCGCAGCGAACAAACGCTGCGCAAAATACACGGACTGTGTGTACTGCCCCATAGACTTCTATAGGGCATTGCGTGCCGCGCGAAAACCACGCGGCCTACACGCTGCCAAATCACGCTCGTGTGAATCCCCCCTAATACTGTGAACCGCCGCTACAAGTGTGTCCGCAATTCACAGTGTGAGCAGTAAAGGAAATGGAGGGGAAGCAGCACTCGTACCAACATCGCGGCCCCTTCAAAACAGCCGATCTGCAGGGAGACGGGCCACCACCCATCAAATATTGATGGCTTATCCTGAGGATAGGCCATAAATTTTTGTCGACTGGAAAACCCCTTTGACACCCCAAATCTGATTACTTTATGGAAAGTAGACCCCAAGGTATTAATTTAACGACATATCAAAGATTTGAAAATCTGCCGTGTAAAATGTCTGCAGCATGCGGATGAGTTTTGTAAAATCTCATCTACTTGCCTTGTACTCCGTGTGTTACATGGTGACTTTGGCCACGACACAGGTTGTCCGACCAAAGATCGCTATGTCCCATAGCCTACACCGCAAGTAATGAAAGTCAATGTGGTCGCGTTGCGACCTGCAAGTAACTGCGACACAACAGTTTGGATTTCCTGCAACTGTCATGTTGTGGCAACTTGCGCAGTGGCGTAACTACCGCAGTAGCAGCCGTAGTGGCCGCTACGGGGCCCGGGGCTTGAGGGGGCCCGTGCCGCCAGCCGACACGCCCCCACATATGCCCGGTGGCGCTGCTAGCAACCGTTATGGCTGCTACAGTGGTAGCGCCACTACTATGGGGCCCGCGCTGCCGATGCTCCAAGTATGGGCTGGGCGACACAGGCCCTCTAATGCCTGTAGGTGTCGCTAGCACCGGAGAGGGCCCCGGTGCTAGCGGAAGCCAAATACATGAATTAGCACTGAATGGCCGGGCATGTTCCGTGCTCGGCCATTCAGTGCCTTACAATGACGCTGATTGCTGATTGGCTAGCGGCGCGATGAATGCGCTGATTGACGGGGCAAGTCATTCTGCCCCGCCAATCAGCGTCATTGAACGACGCTCGTTCAGCTCCAGCAGACATGCTCAGAAGAGAGCATGTCTGCATCGCCAGTGAACAGCGTGGGAACGGGATCATGTGAGTATGTTAAGTTTATATATTTTTTTTCATAAAAATGTGAGTGGCATTATCTATAGTGGGGGTCTATCTACAGGGGGGTCGTCTTTATGTGGGCCATTATATACAGGGGAGTCTATATGTGGGCCACTATATACAGGGGGGGTCTATATGTGGGGCACTAGCTACAGGGGAGGTCTGTATGTGGGGATGTGGGCCACTATATACAGGGGGCTCTAGATGTGGGGCACTATATACAGGGGGCTCTTTATGTGGGCCACTCTCTACAGGGGGGGGTCTATATGTGGGGATGTGGGGCATTATCTACAGGGGGGTCTATATGTGGGGCACTATATGTGAGACACTATACAGGGTTGGGCTATATGTAGAGCACTATCTATAGGGGAGCTATTTTTTTTAGAGTACTTTCTATAGGGGTGGGCTATTTGTGGAACACTATATACAGGGGTGGGTTACCTGTGGGGCACTAGCAACAGGGTGGCTATATGTAGGCACAGTCTACAGGGGTGGGCTATAGGTGGGACATTATATACAGGGGGAGCTATATGTAGGGCACTGTCTACAGAGGTGGGCTATACGTGGAGCACTATCTATAGGGGAAGCTATATGTAGGGCAGCACGGTGGCTCAGTGATTAGCACTATTGCCTTGCAGGTCTGGAGTCCATATGTGGGCACTATCTACAGGGGCTTCTATGTAGGACACTATCTACAGGGGCTTCTATGTAGGTCACTATCTACAGAGGCTCTATGGGGGTCACTCTACAGGGGGCTATGGGGGCACTATCTACAGGGGGCACAATGTGTGTGTGTGACACAGTGTATGGTACTATTATAATCAGGGACACAGTGTATGGCGCTATTATAGTTAGAGTTGCAGTGTATGGTGCTTTATTATATTTAGAGGTGTTGAGAATTTTAAATTTGTTTATAGGTGCAGAAATGTTTTAAAAGTGAGAAGCTGAAGACATCTGAGCTGAAAACTACAGAAATGGGTCATAGCCAGTTGAAATCCATCTTAGAGGTCTGGACCGGAGGTAGAAGAAAAGAACAAGAATCGGAGACGTCACCGGTGAGTCACTTAATGTAAATGTTTACTCTGCCTCTAATCAGTATTGTAGTCACTGTGTGATCTGCAGCGAGATGATTATGATATGATTTTTTTTTGTGAAGAAGCATCTCTCAGCATATCCTTATCATTGTTCGGGCCATGCTGGGAGCTGTAGTTTTACGCCGTACAAACCTATACGGCAGGGGTTGCACTAAATTGAGCTGTATTTGTTCTGGTGTTGCATATATGTACTGATCTTGGTTCTGATGCTGTATGTAAGTACTGAGCTTGGTTCTGGTGCTGTATATATGTATGAGATGGTTTTGGTGCTGTGTATATGTGTAATGAGTTTGGTTCTGGTGCTGTATATATGTACTGAGCTTGGTTGTAGTGCTGTATTTATGTACTGAGGTTTGTTCTGGTGCTGTATATATGTACTGAGCTTTGTTCTGGTACTGTACAGTGGAGGAAATAAGTATTTGATCCCTTGCTGATTTTGTAAGTTTGCCCACTGTCAAAGTCATGAACAGTCTAGAATTTTTAGGCTAGGTTAATTTTACCAGGGAGAGATAGATTATGTATAAAAAAAAAAAAAGAAAATCACATTGTCAAAATTATATATATTTATTTGCATTGTGCACAGAGAAATAAGTATTTGATCCCTTTGGCAAACAAGACTTAATACTTGGTGGCAAAACCCTTGTTGGCAAGCACAGCAGTCAGATGTTTATTGCAGTTGATGATGAGGTTTGCACACGTTAGATGGAATTTTGGTCCACTCCTCTTTGCAGATCATCTGTAAATCATTAAGATTTCGAGGCTGTCGCTTGGCAACTCGAATCTTCAGCTCCCTCCATAAGTTTTCGATGGGATTAAGGTCTGGAGACTGGCTAGGCCACTCCATGACCTTAATGTGCTTCTTTTTGAGCCACTCCTTTGTTGCCTTGGCTGTAAGTTTCGGGTCATTGTCATGCAGGAAGACCCAGCCACGAGCCATTTTTAATGTCCTGGTGGAGGGAAGGAGGTTGTCACTCAGGATTTGACGGTACATGGCTCCATCCATTCTCCCATTGATGCGGTGAAGTAGTCCTGTGCCCTTAGCAGAGAAACACCCCCAAAACATAATGTTTCCACCTCCATGCTTGACAGTGGGGACGGTGTTCTTTGGGTCATAGGCAGCATTTCTCTTCCTCCAAACACGGCGAGTAGAGTTAATGCCAAAGAGCTCAATTTTAGTCTCATCTGACAGCACCTTCTCCCAATCACTCTCAGAATCATCCAGATGTTCATTTGCAAACTTCAGACGGGCCTGTAAGTGTGCCTTCTTGAGCAGTGGGACCTTGCGGGCACTGCAGGATTTTAATCCATTACGGCGTAATGTGTTACCAATGGTTTTCTTGGTGACTGTGGTCCCAGCTGCCTTGAGATCATTAACAAGTTCCCCCCCCCCCCCCCCCCGTGTAGTTTTTGGCTGAGCTCTCACCTTTCTCAGGATCAAGGATACCCCACGAGGTGAGATTTTGCATGGAGCCCCAGATCGATGTCGATTGACAGTCATTTTGTATGTCTTCCATTTTCTTACTATTGCACCAACAGTTGTCTCCTTCTCACCCAGCATCTTACTTATGGTTTTGTAGCCCATTCCAGCCTTGTGCAGGTCTATGATCTTGTCCCTGACATCCTTAGAAAGCTCTTTGGTCTCACCCATGTTGTAGAGGTTAGAGTCAGACTGATTAATTGAGTCTGTGGACAGGAGTCTTTTATACAGGTGACCATTTAAGACAGCTGTCTTTAATGCAGGCACCGAGTTGATTTGGAGCGTGTAACTGGTCTGGAGGAGGCTGAACTCTTAATGGTTGGTAGGGGATCAAATAATTATTTCTCTGTGCACAATGCAAATAAATATATATAATTTTGACTATGTGATTTTCTTTATTTTTTTTTATATAATCTATCTCTCACTGGTAAAATTAACCTAGCCTAAAAATTCTAGACTGTTCATGACTTTGACAGTGGGCAAACTTACAAAATCAGCAAGGGATCAAATACTTATTTCCTCCACTGTATATATGTACTTAGCTTTGCTCTAGTGCTGTATTTATGTACTGAGCTTGGTTGTGGTACTGTATATACGTCAGAGCTTGGTTCTGGATCTGCAATTTATATAGGATATATTTTTAAGAACAAAATTGCAGGGCAAATGGAATTGTTTTCAATACATTGTAAATTTAATAGGAATTTGTCAGGTAGTTTTAACCCCTTGAACCGCCATCATGCTGTAATACATGACCTGACAATATTTCCAAACATTCCCTTGTATGTTTTTTTCAGATGCAGCAAAATCCTTAAAATCCACTTTTAAAACGATGCACACTATATTCTAATTACTCATTAGAGGGTCATGGGGCGGTGCCGCTATCCTGAAGAGTCACATAGTCCTGCCTCCAAACCCACATTTCTATGTTTGAATAACATCTCCCTGGCTGATACAACTTTCTCTGATGCGCCATTGCCTTGTGGCACTATAAACAAGGGGGGGTGGCTGTGTGGCACTATAGACAAGGGGGAGCTGTGTGGCACTATACACATGGGGGAACTGTATGGCACTATTTACAATGGGGAGGGCTGTGGCTCTATCTACAGGGGTCTGTGTGCTACACTTTCTACTAAGGGGGGGCTGTGGCACTGTATACAAGGGAGTGGGGCTGTGTGGCACTATATACAGTGGGAGCTGTACAGCGCTATATACAGTGAGGGCTTTATGGCGATATCTACAGGGGGGCTGTATGGCACTATCTACAAGGGGGAGGTGGGGCGCTATCTACAAATGGGATGTTACACTGTCTATAGGCGGGGCTATATAGCACTGTCTACAGGGGGCTGTATGGCACATTCTACAGGGGGCACTATTTATAAGGGGGGCTGCTTGTGGCACCCGGGGGGGGTCCCGATCAAGAGTTTGCTATGGGGCCCAGTCTTTCCTAGTTACGCCCCTGAACTTGCGCGTTGTGACACAACCACATTGACTTTTATTACATGCAATGTAGGCTACGGGACATAGCAATCTTTGGCTGGTCGACCTGTGTCGTACGTGGCCAAAGTCGCCATGTAGCAGATAGACATATTTATTTATAGAGGACATTTTTATTGAAAAAATAAAGTGTGTTTGTTTTTTTACATTACATTATTCTTCTCCCTCTCTGGGAGAATGCCAGAGAGGGAGAAGATGCAATTGGTGATCGCTGTGACAGCGATCATCTGGCCAGAGACCACTCTGAAGCCCGGTGATACAGCTGTATCTAGACAGCTGTTTCATGGAGCTCCTTACCGTCGGCACGCATGTGATCGCTGTCACAGCGTTCACATAGCTGAGCGCCTTACCGTCGGCGCACAAGCGCTGCTGGGAGGAGCAATGTAATGAGTGGTCTCCGGGTGAAAGCTCCGTGATATCAGCTGTCTCTAGACAGCTGTATCACAGAGCACCTCACAGTGGGTACATAAGCGCTGCTGGGAGGAGCAATGTAATCGCTGTGACATGCTGTCACATCGATCACTTGTCCGGAGACCACACTGAGTGGTCTCCGGGTGAAAGCTCTCTAGACAGCTGTATCACAGAGCTCCTCACAGTCGGCGCTGCTGTTAGGAGCAATGTGATCGTTGTGAGTTTGTCACAACGATCACATGACTGGAGACCACGCTGAGTGGTCTCCGGTTAAAGTTCCATGATACAGCTGTCTAGAGATTTGCGGACCGCCCGGGCGTGGCTAAACAGATGAGGAAATTTGTGACGTAACCGTACACTCTGATAACCGGAAACAGGAAGTTAGCTATCGGAGCTAATGGACGGGTCTGCAGAGGAAGTGCAGAGGAAGTGCCAATTTTGGATTAGCAAGTGGTCACGTGACTGAAGATGGGATACGACGCTACATTCATCAGATCCAATGTAAGTATATTGCAAAGTTACTTGTTTTGCATCGTTTAGTTTAACTAAATGTGATTGTTTGCTTCCAGAAAACCCCTTTAATTAGTTGCCCATTTCAAAACTTTGCTGAGAATTGGACCAGAGTTGAGATCACGGATGCGTCAATCTGATACAATATACAGGTTACAACTGCAATCTCAATTTATCTTCACACTAAAGTTATATTTCAAGTGCAAAAATTTGTACTTGAAATCTCCATTGTGTAGATATTTACTGTCTATAATTAACTGGGATTACCCATTGTGATCTTTAGTTGTGCCCTTAGGTTAATGTCATATTAGACAACAACTTATTACTGGAATATTCCCCACTTGGGATGGACCTATATGTACTGATCTTCCTGGATGAAGAATATAATGAGAGAACTACGGAATCACTGTGATACATACATAAGCAGAGCAGTGGGAAAGAGGGAGAAGCTGTTGGTTGGTGTGCTCATCACACTGTACTGCTTGGTCTTCCTACTCCTCCGCCAGTGGCGTAACTACCGCTGTAGCAGCCATACCGGCTGCTACGGGGCTGCTGCATGAGCCGGCACGGGCCCCCTGATGCCCGGAGGCTCCGCTAGCAGCCGCTATGGCTGCTACACCGGTAGCGACACCCCATTCAATAGTGTCTGCGTCCTTCAGATGCAGATACTATTGAACACTATGACAGAGCAGGGAAGCATCTCCCTGCTCTGCCATAGGCTGCTGTATACAGTGGCGTAGCTCTAGGTCGCAATTGCAACCGGGCCCCTAAACTGCAGGCCCTCATAGCCACACAGCGCTCACCGAGCTGGTCTTGCGCTGGTCCCGCTTCCTGAATGTTGGAGCAAGGAGTGGACAGCTCCGTGCTCCATCATTCACGCTGCCGTGAGAGGCTCGGCACAGGTAGGCGCAATGTAGTGATGTCATCGCCTGTCTGCGCCAAGTCACTCAAAGCACAGACTGGAGGAGAAGGATCCTCCACCCGTCGTGGGAACTGGAATAGGTAAGTAATCATGTTATTATTTTTCTATTAGGCACTATGGGGCATTATTCTGGGTAGGCAAGGGGGGCTGATATGGTGGCTGCGATAGGCGCATTTCACTATATGGGGCAGCATTATACTGTATGGGGGCATTATACTGTGGGGGCAGCTATGGAGGGCATTATACTGTGAGGACAACTATGGGGGGCATTATACTGTGAGGACAGCTATCGGGGGATTATACTGTATGGGGGCATTATACTGTGGGGAGAGTTATGGGGGCATTATACTGTGGGGACAGAATTTGTTTGGGAATTTTACTGCATGTGGGCATCTGTGTGGGCAATATACTGTATAGGGCATGTGTGGGCATTATACTGTATGGGGCATCTGTGTGGGCCTTATGCTGTATGGGGGCATTATACTGTAGGGTGGCAGCTATGGGGGCATTATACGGTGTAGGCTGAACCGGGTGTGTATGAGCGGGGATTGGGTGGGATTAGAGGCGTGGCTTAAAAGAAAAAAATTGCCGCTACGTGCCACATCGATTGTACCTCTTTGCAATACTTGAAAGTATATCACAGTCTACAGGGAGGGCTGTATAGGACTGTATGGGGAGGCTGTAAAGCAATGTCTACGGGGGGGCTGTATAGCAGTGTCTACAGGGGGGCTGTATAGCACGGTCTACAGGGAGGGGCTGTATAGCACAGTCTACAGGGGGGCGGCTGTATAGCAGTGTCTACAGGGGGGCGGCTGTATAGCAGTGTCTACAGGGGGGCTGTATAGCACTGTCTACAGGGGGGCTGTATAGCACTGTCTACAGGGGGGCTGTATAGCACTGTCTACAGGGGGGCTGTATAGCATTGTCATCCATGTCAGTTTGATTGATGAACAAAATGGGCACAAAGTCCTCATGTTCCATATAGGTGCAGACTTTTGAGTTCTGCAGTCTTTTTTGCTCTTTGCCAGTAGTATAAGGAAGAAAATCGGTACTTGTATAGTAACTGTATGAGGTTTCCAATGGCATATCATCATTAGGGTGTTTTGGGCGGACTCCCAGGGGAGGGCGTTCTTTCTGTGAACCGCGGCAAAACTGCATTGTGTATGTCTTGCAAAAGGACCTTAAGACATAAGGTTACATGACCTTTTCTCTGGAATTCTTGTTACTGTTTAGAGACCTGCTGGTCACATGACCGCAGGTCCTAGAACAGCAATAAGACTCCACAGAGAAGACTGTGAGGTGAGCAGCTAGGTAAATATAAGGGGATGGATTTGTTTAAGGGGTCTGCATTTAGGTGGTCTGGTCTGGGGTCTGCATTTAGGAGGTTTAGGGTCTGTATTATTTTAAGGGGTCCTTATTCAAGGGGACTGGTCTGGGGTCTGTATTTAGGGGTCTGGTCTGGGGTTTATTACTTTATGTGGTCTGTATTTAGGGGGCCTAGGCTGGGGTCTGTATTAGTTTAGGGGTCTTTATTTAGGGGTCAGGTGTCTGTATTACTTAAGGGAGTCAGGTCTGGGGTCATTATTAGTGTAGGAGGTCAGGTCTGGGGTGTGTATTTAGGGGTCTGGACCAAGGTCTATTTATTTAGGTTGCTTCTTCTGGGGTCTGTATTTGTTTAGAGAGGTCTGGTCTGGGGACTGCAATAGTTTAGAACGTTTGGGGTCTGTATTTATTCTAGGATCTAGTCTGGGGTCCGAATTTATTAGTCTGAGTAAAAGGGTTTGTGCGGGCACGTCGATAGGTCATCACAACCCCTTTAATGTATGGGCCTGGGCCTCTGAATTTTTGTGTTTCTATAGAGGCTGGAAATAGCTGCAGAAGAGGGGGACAAAGATTTCTCATCAGGAGAAGTCGCCATACTGGTCTGTGTCAGATGGAGAAGAAAAGAGAACGACTCCCATCAGAGAAGACTGACTTGTGAGTCAATGGATCTATAGAGGATCTGTTCCCTCTCTGTCTGTTGTAGGAAATCTTTGTATTCCACATAAAGTCTTTGTGTACCCAGGACTAATAGACAAATTTGTGTTACCACTCCCATTATCAAGTGGATGTGTCCCTACACAGTGTGATACTGTCAGCGAAGTTTGGAGACTGTCAGTACGTAGGGACACAGACCTTTGACAAGGTGAATCGTAATACCCATTTGTCAATGCTTGCACAGAAAGTTGGTGCTCACTATAGACACAGCAGGGCGGCGGTGGGGAAGGTGGGCCCGAGTTTGTGGAACAGCCCAGGCCTATGGTCTATTTAATCTGCCACTGGAGGTTTCTACACATCCCCTTATAAACACATAACATTTTTCAGTATACATTGACTATTTTTGGGAAAATCTCCACCTATACAGCAACCAATATAGCATGGTATGTTTTGGTTTTTTTACATAGTGGCACATAGAGCATAAAATTAACCCATCTGTGGAGAAACTAAATTATGACTCTGTACCACTCGGAACTTGTACAGAGACGTAATCCGTTCATGTGTAAGAGATCGGATAGTGAACAGAACAGAAATAAAATATAAATTTTAAAAAAAGGGTACACAGCTGAACCATCTTTGCCTGGTTTTCATTATGGAACAGCTACTGTTCTCCAATAAAAACAGATGGAAGAATGCTCTGCCAGGGATGAGCGAGTGGGATGCATTTTGCCAGTAGTGCCTAGGCCAACAAAAGAGTTTGTCCGCTTCCTGCCTAGCACTATTATCTAATATGTGTTATCACACAGCAAACAGATTTCGCTCTACCTCCTCACTCAGGAGATACATGTATTTTTTTCAATTAATGCACTAAACTATTCTGAACAGTATATATGGGTAGAGCAAGTGCCCCTCTACTGAACCGCTTACATATTAATGATAATTATCCTCTGCAGCCAGCCGACTATTAGTCAGCAATTATCTAGCAGAAATCCACTGTACAGAACGCGCGTCCTTGTAAATCAAATTATTATTTTTAATCAGCAAATCATTAGCAGCCAAAAACAAAAAGTGGGCTTGTTTAATGAGCAGTATTTGCTTACAGAAACTTTTAATTTTGTACTGTTCGGAAACACGGCAGGCATTAAGATCATCGAGCAAATCCCCTGTGCCAATAGCCTAGTACAAAATATATCATTAAACCGTTTTATATTGTACGAACTTTTATGTTGCGTTTCCTTTCGAGATACCTTTTTTTTCACTCAAGAGCGTTATATTGCATATTATAATAAAGAGACCGTCCAGGCCCCTGACTGAACAGTTATTCTGGGCCCCTTACAAGCCAAATAAAAAAAAAAAGATGGAAAGTGTTAAAAAAATTTTTTTTTATTATATTCACCTACCTTCTATTTCCTTACAACGCCTCACCAGGGTCATCGCATCAGAACTGAATGGGCCAGCAGGCACTGGTGAGTGATGTCTGGCATGCTCCAGTCACTGTTATAGGCATCAGCAAAGCATTAGACTACCACTCATCCCCAATATTACCACCTGAGGGAAGCAGTAGTCTGAAAGTCATGGTGTCTCCTGGTGCAGAATTTGATTTACTCACTATTTCCTGTTCTTTATTTTCAGAAACACTACTGCTCATAAAAGGGACCAATTCCAATAATGAATAGATTCTCCCATAGGAGACTCACCCACAAAGCCCTCATAACAGTGCCCCATAAAAGAGCCAGTCAGCAGAGTGGTTGTTGCTGCTTGGAAGAAGCCAAAGTGATCAACTCCACTGTCCGTTTATCACCAGGAGAGCTCACTGTTGGGTCTTATAGGGCCTGTCACAGCTGGGATCTATTATGAGTCATTTATGGAATGATGACTTGTGGGCTCTGCCCTTTGCCTACTGGGACTTACCTACACCAGTGATCTTTCTGCCACTGGATTACTGAGCGTGAATAACTGGCTAATGAATAATCACAAGTGGGAACACAGTTTTAACAGAATTCCCCCATAATAGGTTTTCTCCTGAATATTAGTTGAACCTCTGGAGAACCCAACACTATCTACGGGTATCTCCTAGTCCCAGTATAGCATGTATGCGTTTATTGTTTTCAACACTGCTAAACAGCCGTCCAAGAAGGAAAATAGAAGAAATAATAGGCAAACACTACCCAAAGGATAGCATTACATTACTTATTTTTCAAAAATCCTGAGTTATCAATTGTGTTATTGTTGCGGACCGCGCCGTTCTTTACCTGGCGACGCCCGTAACCACAATTCGTTGGCTTCCTGCCCGCGACTCCCTTAGGAGACGCCAGCATTTGCGGCCGGCCGGTCCTGCTCTCACTGTTAAGGTGCGCACGCTCGGCCCTGAAGGGCCAGCGTGTGCACATGTTTAAAGTTCCCTAATCAACCCCTGTCCACCCTGGACTATAAGAAGGGCTCCACCCCTCCACTCCCTGCCTCAGCGTTGTTGTAGTTTTCCCATGTCTGTATTGCAAATAGTCCCTAAGTGTTTCCCTGCTCCCAGTGTTCCCTTGTCCTGCCTCCTATATCCCGTGCTGTGCCTTGTTCCTGAGCCTGTATAGTACCTGAGTCGTGCCTCCCCCCTCCTGCTGGAATACTCCACGTCTGCTGTCACCTGTCATCCTGGATATCATCTGCCACATCTAGCGCAACCCACCACCTCCAGCCCAATCTGTGCCAGAGCCCTTGCTATCCCAGGTACCCTTGTGCTACAATTCTACCATAGACTTTGTGCATAGACTGTGAGTTGGTCAGCTGCCTCTCCGCTACGGCGGAGCGGCCTAGTGCGTCCACATACCCTTAGATTGTGACAGTTATAGTCCAGAGAAGAATTCACAATTCTGCATTTTCCGAAGTCAAGTCTTTTAATATTCCTCGCTTTCTCAGTGTCTGCGCTGACTTTGTTCTAGTAATTTCTATTCTGAGAACTTTACACCAGGGATTGTACAGTTTTCGAATGCATGAAAAACGTACTACATTTTAGAAGCTCATAGATGTGTCTGTTGACAAGTTAACGGACTGCTGCTAATGACAACCAGCAGAAATTGGATTACAACAGGTTGTAACTCAGGATCAGTAAACAATAAGTAATGTATTTACAAAAGTTACTTAACTTTTCATGTAGATTATATCAATATATAAACTATAGACTGGTGGATACTGGACTTGCCTGGACAAAAATGGCAGAATATTGATAGTGAAGAAAGACATACGCAGTCACAGTTCATCTTTCTATAAAGCATTCAGCAACTTTATGAAGTTACAGGTACAGCAAAAATAAATAAATCACAGCTATAAATATGTACACGAAACTGACGCATTAAGTTTGCCAGACAGACAACGCTACAGCGTATTAAGAGCAGACCCAACCAAAGTACCGGTCCCAACCAATGAGAAGTCACACGCACGCTACATCTGAGCATAACAGCAGGAACGTATGAGAACATTAGTGTCAACAAACAGCAGAACAAGTCCTACATACAGATTTGTGCAACACAAAATATAACTAAGTCTGTATGTAGCAAATTAAACTATATGTGCATTACAGATGTTGCATAGAAATGCAGCCTGCCTTTAGAAATAGAAGTCTGTCCGGTACATACATGGAACATAGGTCTAACGGGTTCCTACATTGATATTCTTTGGGAGAGGCAAGAGCAGCATTCAAAGGGTTACAAAGTGTTTCGCACCAGTAACGTATCTCTAGCATCCTATGTAAGCTTAACATAAATTAATGTTACAATAATAATCTACAAGAAAAAAATACAAGTACAGGGATCACTAGTACACCGTTTACCCTACAGAGATGAATTATTGCTTCATTTTTGCATTAGCCTGGGACTAATCCTAAAAGCTTTATTCCTATAGCCTCTTGTACAGTCCCCAAGTTTAGATTAAGGTTTCAAGTTTTGCAGGATGTAATGACTACTCATATACATCCATTCAAACATTCAATGACACCGTATATAAAACAGTATTTAACTATTCTGACAATAGAAACAGGTTTATGCTGTTCAATCTATAGGGGAAAATACATCCTGAAATTAGATTAAGGCATTTTTTCCCATTCCGTATGACCTAATGATGTTCTGTTCAAATGGTAATTTCACCCATATTCAGGTCATATAAAAGGCATCATTTAAAAAGCCTCTCTCCATTGGCTACACTATTTCTTCCTATGCTTCCATTAAAACGTAACACAACTCAACTAATCTTCTCATGTGACCTACTGACGTGAGGGACCTAAAACAAGCCTGTGTAGAATTGCGGGGCTTGGTCTATGGTACAGCAAGTAGAACTTCCTGTGACTACATTTGTACATGTAATGAAAAGGAGGTCACCCAAACAGGAAGTTAATAGGTTGCTAGGCAACCTAACGTACCATGGTTTACAGAGTACACCAAGGGGGTGCTGCAAGAAGAGAAGTAAACAAATTCTACAAAGTTATGTAACAGAGTTGGATTTAACTTATATTCTGTCAAGCTATATGTTGTTTTTGATCAGTAATATGTGACTAACAAAAAATTTAACATTTGCATCATTTCTAGTCACATGCGGTCGTTTTATACAGGTGGTTAATATAATTTTTGCCGTCATCTCCTCTGTTCTATAATGACGTCCTACTGTACAATTATTATTGGAAATTTTCACGCAAAATTCTATTTTCTAACATAACTTCCCACTATGTCACTGCCAGATGTCTGCAACTCAAAGGGAACAAAATCAACTTTTGATGCAGAATAAAGAATATTTCCATCCGTAATCACAATCTGTTGTGTAGATGTGTCGGCATTAAATCTTTGGGGGGCTTGACAGAAGTAAGTCAGCTATATACCCAGGACATGAGGGAAAACACTTGTAGACTCTGGATCTGGTTGACGTTGAGAAGTAAGGTGGACTCCAGCTTGGTTCCATGTGTATAATCATTGTGATCAATCCTTTTCATGTCTATCCTATAAAAATAAAATAAATTCACCTATGTACATTTTCCCTCATAAAGATGCAGGCAAATATGTAAATTCCTGTTCACCAGAGTTGAATCCAGGAATTCCTTTAAAAAATATTAGTTTCAAGGATTGGAGACAATGGATGGTGAGGCTGTAAGGAGCCAGTAATGAGTTTATATACAGGAATGCGCTCAAATAAATCCTTTGGCTCATCTCCCTTAACGCTGTCCTGCTTCCCGAATCCTGCATGCTACAGCGGTGATGAGTGCAGCTCCCTTTCCACTGCCATCTTCAGACTGGAGAAATGTCACCTGACACTTTGGAGAAAGCTCATTTACGGTTTTATGCATAATGGAGGAGAAGCTACAGGGGGGAAAAAAAACAATAAAAAAATTAGTTTTCAACATTTTAGGTACACACACACACACACACACACACACACACACACACACACACACACTTGCATTGTGCAAATGTATGCACCCATCCTTCATTATTTGTATCATGCATCATGTCACTGGCATTACATATCATTTAATAATAGACAATAGTAGCCCCAGGGCTAGCAACACCTTTAATACATGCTGCTTGAGTGTGACAGGGCCACCTAGTGATGAATCTCAATAAAAGTAGACCACTCTGCTGAACACACTATACACTGCCTTATCTACTTGGCATACATAAAATAGCATATATGCAATGTATTTGACACTATTAGGATTAGGCAATGTATGGCGGTGTTATTTATCTGTTCAATTTGTTTTATTTGTTTTTTTTTAACAATGTAGCATGATTTTCCTGAGATTTTCTCAGTTTCCCTTCTTCCCATAAAGGGGAGAGGGACCCAAACAAATTTACACTAAAAGAGTGGCATAAATAAATATCAATAGGCAGAAGATTGACAAATAATAATGACAATGACTATCTAATCCATTGTGATCCAACAAATATGTGCAATATGACGGTGTTATTTATAATTTTGCATATGGATTCTATGCCCAGAGTCGTCGTCCCCCCCCCCCCCCCCCTATAACTTACTGTGGGTGAAGTTTATAAAGAGTCCCATCCACGCCTACTGTGACTTTCAGGGAATCCAACCCTCGGTTCTCTCTGATCTTGTCAACAACTGCAGCAACTCCAGCACCACAAAGCTGAGCAGCTCTCCGTGCAACCGCTGTACACACTTCCTTTACAATGATACTGTCATCACATGTGCTGTCCAAGCCGAGATGTTGGAGGATGGAGCGAACCTGAAGCAATGCCAAGCGATCACTGCAAAGATAGGATGAGAAATTCGTAAGGGATTACAACCAAAAAGAGAAAAAAATGGTTTCTTATACTCCCAGTGGAGCCATTAGTCATATGAAATAATTAGAGAATTAGTAAAATGTCTGATTCTGATCACTCACCTCTCAATCTGGGACAGGAACTTGGTTTCAAAAATGCTCCTGGTCTTCAGCCTCTCTGATATCTTTCCGCGGAACAGCAGCCCCCGTTTAGTAAAGTCTATCAAGACATTCCTTACAATCTCCCCGAGGTACATGCCGCTAATCATCTTCTCAAACCTGATCCAGAAAGATTGCCAGTTATTATTGTGATTAGGATTGATATGCTGGATGTTTTTTTAGAAATAGTTTGTTATGCCATAAAGCACACATCCAGCCAAAACTTAAATATTATAGTGTACCCCCTATGTTGCTCACAGTTACATCTTCTGCCAGAAATTAAAAGAAGACAGCATGAGACGTAGCCAACTATCAGGCGGTATTATCTAAGCGGCAATGTATGACGCCTCCTCTGCAAGAGATGGTGAGAACACAAGCAGCTCTGGAGGTAAACTTTAAGGTATTAATGGAGCCACCCCCAAAGTCATAGTTATAAGGGCGAAGATAGCGGAGATCTGGGTAGTTGTATGCAGGATTTACGCTCTGAAGGCCTGATTTTGCTGTCTCTGGGCATGTGACAAAGGTGAAAAAAAGTAGTCACCATTGAATATCTTTCACCGATTAATAAAGTGATGGACTAAAGGGTGAATTTTTTATTCTTCAGGGCCACTATTTTATTAGTTGTGGAAATAAATTCACCTGCTTCCAACCCATTTCAAATATTCTATTACAGAATTCTTATTTAATAGAAGGAGGTTCCCCCATTCATGACCTTCATCTATTAGCCAGGACAGTGAGTGGCTACAAAGAGTCCATCTGTGTCCATACATTACACCCACAGCATATTTTCCCCTATAGGCGAATTCAACAATAGCTAGAGAGTACCCCCAAAGTTTACAGATGTTTCCTCGAGGTCCCAGAAGGTCGGACAACCTGTAGTCAGCTTAAGGCAAGAGACACTTCTAACAATAAGGGATTGTCCATAGCGGACAACCCTTTTAAGCAGCTCTCTAGTGTAGGGACCTTGCATACAGCAGCCACCATCTCAGCTTCCTGAAGCCCTTTGGGCATGACCGAGTTGTGCTGTGGTTCAGGCCACAGCTCTCACCTGCCAAGTGTTTAACCATCATGGTAATGACGTATTGCTATCAATACTGAGGAGTATATCATGCCTCCAGGGGCTGCACTACATCTATGTGTTTGCATTGCACAACTTAATGGTTAAAACTACCATGTTGATGATGAAAAGCACCGTTGCCCCCACCAGGAAGAGAAGTGCACAAAATATAATTTCCCCAAATAAAATACACTCTTATAAATCACAAATACCATTTTATTATAGTTTCAAATATTCGGGTCGAAAAGACTAAATTAATAATAAGAGTTGACAATATTCCTGGTGTAGATTACGGTGATACATAGTAGGGAACATAATCACCGACACAATACAGGGCACAGGACTAAAGGATGGTCATTTTATCTTTGTGCACAGTATGACATGATGTATGCGTAAGGAACACTGCGTCAAGACAAATCTGCTGCAATATCAGAATTTTTATTAGACCCTGTGTGAGTCTATGACAGCTCATTAAATGTGTTAAGAACCGATGTGTTTTTGCAGCAGTTTGGGTGTATGTTATACAAGGCGACATACCTCTGCTTGCCAGGATTCAGCGACAGTTCATCTACTGCTCTGTCAAACTCTGTTCGGAAATCTTCTAGACAGTCATTATCACCAAACGCTCCCCACTCCATGTTGATGCACATTCTGCCTTCCTCTCCTTCTACTAGCTCCACGTTTCTCATCTCCTCCATGTAACAAGCATTGCTGCCAGTACCTGAAGTTTACAAATGAAAAGAATGTGATGACCCGTATTAACCTTGTGGATCCCAGCTATGTACATTCAGTGAGTCTAATAAAACTTGTCAGAGCAATGACCTGACAAACATATAGTGACATTACTATTCCTATCATTGCATGAAGAATTTTATTATTTGGTTCCAGGCCAATTATTTCATATATAATAATGGTTTACAAGAATGTTAGTCTTTGTCACCCATGTATAGGCTGAATGAAAGGGAATTCTGCAATGTAAAACATTGCTGTAGCCACTAGGTGGCCTCCTTCAAACCAGATGGATGCAGGGAAGACACAGTCACTGTTCTTCCTGCACTTCAGCACCATCAAAACACTTGGAACAGTAGTACAATTCTGACATAACAACAAGTATAATCTATGTGATCAAACTATGCTAAAATATATATGATTTGAGTCTCCCTCAGATATTTGCTATCATTTAGTACATAAGATAGCAAATTATTTATGAATGGGTGTAATCTCATCAATTACTAGGTAAAATCCATAGAATATCATCATTACACATCTATATCTTAAGAGGCTCTGTCACCACATTATAAGTGCCCTATCTCCTACATAATGTGATCGGCGCTATAATGTAGGTGACAGCAGTGTTTTTTATTTAGAAAAACAATTAATTTTCACCAAGTTATGAGCGATTTTAGCTTTATGCGAATTACTTTCTTAATGCCCAACTGGGCGTGTTTTTACTTTTGATCAACTGGGCGTTGTACAGAGGAGTGTATGACGCTGACCAATCAGCGTCATACACTTCTCTCCATTCATTTATTCAGCACATAGTAATCTTTCTAGATCATGATGTGCAGTCACATAGTCAGACATTAACGTTAATGAAGTGTCTTGACAGTGCATAGACATCACTTCCAGCCAGGACGCGATGTCTATTCACAATCCCGACACTTCGGTAACGTTTATGTGGGACTTACAGCACAGCAAGTGTAATTTCGCTGTAAGCTGTCATTTACAGCGTGATCTCGATGTGTTGTGCTGTAAGTTTCGGGATTGTGAATAGATATTCCGTCCTGGCTGGAGGTGATGTCTATTCACTGTCAAGACACTTCAGTAACATTAATGTGTGAGTAAGTGACAGCACATAGTGAACAACGCAGGATCACTATGTGCTGAGTACATGAATGGAGAGAAGTGTATGATGCGGATTAGTCAGCGTCATACACTTCTTTACAATGCCCACTTGGTCAAAAGTAAAAACACGCCCAGTTGGGCATTAAGAAAGTAATTGGCATAAAGCTAAAATCGCTCATAACTTGGTGAAAATGGATAGTTTTTCTATTTTTTCTATTGTTACCTACATTACAGCGCCGATCAAATTATGTAGGAGATAGGACACTTATAATGTGGTGACAGAGCCTCTTTATCCATTACACTAGGACAATTTTAGGGCTGCATTTCTGCTTATAATGACAGTGAAATGTTCTGTCTTACCGACAATCAGTCCCATTTCACAACGGGGGTCTTCATAGCCACAAGTCATCATAGTCCCAACAGTATCATTCACAACAGCTACTACATCCAGGTCTAACTCCTACAGATAGCAAAACAGATCAGTAAACACTAGAACAATCTCTTCTCAAAATTAAAATTGTAGACGTAAAGTGAATTTTATCATTTATCTTTATGTTGGGGGATTTGCAAAAAACATATGATATTAACCAGAACATAATTTTGAAATTCCAGGGGTTTTCCAGGAATTCCCATTGATGGCTTATCTAAGGATGAAGCCATAAATGTGTGATCGGTGGGGTTATGTGTAAATGGGCTTGGGCTGCAGTGCAAGGCGCAGTAACATTTACAGAGGTGCCCCTGTGTTTGGACCAACAGTGAAGGGGCCACAGCGCTTGCTGGAGCCCCTTCATTATGCTGGTCAGTGGCGGTCCAGGGGTCAGACACCTACTTATGGCCTAAACACAAAATGTTGTTAAGTTACCTGCATAATAAGCATTTCCCTTATACATTTTAGCCGTTTTGCTCCCTTTACAAGCGGAAGCAATTTAGGTTGTAGAGAACAGCAAGAGGGAAGTCAAATGCCCTGGAGCTGCTCTCCTAGAGCTGGCAAAAGAGTAAAGCTATGGGATTGCTGTTTCTATCAATAGAGCAATTTAAAGTACAGCTCAGTCACCTCAGATGGATGCATAGCTTCCCAGACATAACCCACAACTCTTAGGCCGTATTCACACGGACAGGTGTCAAATCGGCCATGAAAAGCGGAACTCCTGTTCACGGATCCCAAATAGACTTGAGTCTATTGAGGGATCTGGGAAAACAGTCAAAAATAGGACATGACCCATTTTTTGAACAGGCCGTTTACACGGACCATTAAAAAAAAAAAATGGCCGTGTGAATGTCCCCATAGACGTGCATTGATTTTAATGCAGCCGTGTGATAGCCGATTATCCCGGTCGTGTAAATAAGCCCTTATTTTATCGAAAATATAATGTGTAACACCATCAGCAATGAATGCTTATATGGTAGGATGTAGTCACCCAAGATACAACTTTCCGGCCTTACAAAATAAAGAAGCACACAATGCACTATGTAGTAAAGCAGAAAAAGACCTCCTCTGTGCACGATGCAGAATACCCACCTCCCGCCTGTGGATGGCTTCCTTCAAGAGATTCACAACATCTTCTCCTTCACAGCCAGATGCTTTGAAACCTTTGGTCCACTTCAGGAGAATGCCCTATGGGGGAAAATACACACTCTTTTTTTATATATCCAAGCATTAGTCTGGAATTGAAAAGCTGTATGATGGTCCATGAGCAAGAAAGATGCTATAGCAGATTTTCACACGGTGATCGCAGCACTCCAGGGGTGTCACCAAGGTGTCCATAAAGGAAGCTCCACCACAGTATCCATGTATTTTCAGTTATGCCATGCAGCGATCTCACTTTCACTGGGGGCGTTTAGCTGAACTCTACTGACACATCGGAACTTAAAGAGGCTCTCTCACCAGATTATAAGTGCCCTATCGCCTACATAATCTGATTGGCGCTGTAATGTAGATAACAGCAGTGGTTTTTATTTTGAAAAACGATCATTTGTGAGCAAGTTATGAGCTAGTTTAGATTTATGCTAATGAGTTTCTCAATGGACAACTGGGCGTGTTTTTACTTTTTACCAACTGGGCGTTGTACAGAGGAGTGTATGACGCTGACCAATCAGTGACTTATCAGTGTCCTGCACTTCTCATTGTTCCAGCCCAGCTTGATCCACAGCACAGTGTGATTGTGCAGTGAAAGAAGTAAACACGCCCAGTTGCTAAAAACACAATACACGCCCAGTTGCTAAAAACACAATACACGCCCAGTTGTCCATTAGAAAGGCTCATTTGCATAAATATAAAATAGCTCATAACTTGGCCAAAAATGATAGTTTTAAAAAAAACAAACGTTACTGTTATCTACATTGCAGCGCCGATCACATGCAATAGGAGATAGGGATTTGATAATCTGGTGACAGAGCCTCTTTAAAGAGGCTCTGTCACCAGATTTTGCAACCCCTATCTCCTATTGCAGCAGATCGGCGCTGCAATGTAGATAAGAGTAACGTTTTGTTTTTTTAAAAACGAGCATTTTTGGCCAAGTTATGACCATTTTTATATTTATGCAAATGAGGCTTTCTAAAGTACAACTGGGCGTGTTTAAAGTAAAAGTATAACTGGGCGTGTATTGTGTGCGTACATCGGGGCGTTTTTACTTCTTTTACTAGCTGGGCGTTGTGAATAGAAGTGTATGATGCTGACGAATCAGCATCATCCACTTCTCTTCGTTAACACCCAGCTTCTGGCAGTGCACAGACACACAGCATGTTCTCGAGAGATCGCGCTGTGACGTCACTCACTTCCTGCCCCAGGTCCTGCATCGTGTCGGACGAGCGAGGACACATCGGCACCAGAGGCTACAGTTGATTCTGCAGCAGCATCGGCGTTTGCAGGTAAGTCGATGTATCTACTTACACCTGCAAACGCCGATGCTGCTGCAGAATCAACTGTAGCCTCTGGTGCCGATGTGTCCTCGCTCGTCCGACACGATACAGGACCTGGGGCAGGAAGTGAGTGACGTCACAGCGCGATCTCTCGAGAACACGCTGTGTGTCTGTGCACTGCCGGAAGCTGGGTGGTAACGAAGAGAAGTGGATGATGCTGATTCGTCAGCATCATACACTTCTATTCACAACGCCCAGCTAGTAAAAGAAGTAAAAACGCCCAGATGTACACACACACACAATACACGCCCACTTGGACTTTTACTTTAAAC
This sequence comes from Rhinoderma darwinii, assembly GCF_050947455.1. Lineage (NCBI taxonomy): Eukaryota > Metazoa > Chordata > Amphibia > Anura > Rhinodermatidae > Rhinoderma > Rhinoderma darwinii. Next base: position 349,722,131 of record NC_134689.1, read on the forward strand.
ACGCCCAGTTGTACTTTAGAAAGCCTCATTTGCATAAATATAAAAATGGTCATAACTTGGCCAAAAATGCTCGTTTTAAAAAAAAACAAAACGTTACTGTAATCTACATTGCAGCGCCGATCTGCTGAAATAGCAGATAAGGGTTGCAAAATCTGGTGACAGAGCCTCTTTAAGGTGATTTATTTGATTGCTTTATAAACTGAATAATCCTCGGTGATTACTGTACAATGCTCTGGAAATTAGAGGATTTAGGCTCAACTGAAAAATCTTGAATAATCATATTGATCTTCATATTGCAATAATGTCGATAAACTTACTCAGTAAATAGGTTGTAAGGGTATGAACATGGAGACTGCAAAAAATGGATTACACTAATGATGTGGCAGAACTGACTTGTCATTTAATTAATTGCAGCTAAATTCTCAATGGTTTGGGATAAATCACCAGGATTTTAAATCCAAAAGTACTTATTCAGCTCTGCTACATCCATATGTTCCTACAGAATAACCGCTAGTACATTCAGTATAAAAAACAGATAAAGGACCAATGAACAGATTATGAATTGAAACCCACATAGAAAATTCTGCTGTTGCCTCTAATTACCTCATCCAGGTTGTTCTGATGGCACGGGAAGGAGAAGGTGAACCCAAGGGGCAGCGAGACTCCTTTCATACCCATGTATTCCAGGAAATCAGCAATGCAGTGAACTATGTGGTCAAACAGCTGCAAGGAAGAACAGATAAAATATAGTAAATATACAACACCATGAAAAACATATCAGAATATCCAAAATCTGAACTCATGTTTTACTTTATTACAATTTTCTTCAACGTATGTATCGATATAAAGGGGAATAATGTTCAGTAGTTCTCACCTCCTCTCCGGTTCCTTGCATGATGTCCTGAGAGATGGTGTAGATCTTGTTGTGCATTTCCACCCCACGTCTCATACCATTCCGAACACGCACCAGGAGAACACGGAAATTTGTGCCCCCGAGATCCAAAGCCAGGAAGTCGCCTCTCTCTGAAAAATGACATTGTGATACTGTTAGAATACACAGTGTATTATCACGTATTGTAGATCACTGAAGATAACTATTTTAATAAACGACTTTGTTCCAAGGAAGGCCACTAGTGTGTGATATTGGAGATACATGGTCCCTTCTCTGCACTGTCCAACACATCACTGCTCTTGTCCATGTGGCTGTGTCTTCTACTGCTTCACTTGAATGGGGTTGAGCTGCAGTACCAGATACTGCCACACTGACAAAGATGATAATGTTTCGGGTACTGCCCTAAGCACCACGACCCCCTTTTCTGATAGGTGGGGGTACCATTCATACATTGATTGCCTATCCTAAGGATAGGCCATTAAAGTTATATTCTTAAACCACGATTCATCTCTACTCAAGAAGAGTCAATGTAAAGAGTGAGTATCGTTCCATCTTCTACATTCTTGCACACCTAATTTATTTATTGAACATATCTTCTGATTACATAATCCATAACTACAGTACGATTATTACGGAGCTAGGAGGCCACGTCTCACCTGTGCCATCAGGAGTGGACCTTACATATGTAGGTAGCATCTTGACCGTGGCTTCATCATGGCTTGTTTTTTTCAGTCCCCTCTCCATCTCAACTCTCAAGATCCTCTTGACCTCTAGAAGCTGCTTGGTGCTAAGGTTGAGGGCTTCAAGTGTCTTCTCCCGTTCATGGCGCTGGTCGGCCAATCGGTAGGCTACAGCTGTCACCATGGCAGCTCCTTTACCGCTGCCATCCTCTGATCGGATGAATCGGATGTCACACTCAGGCACAAGTCTGCGGACAGTCTTCTGAAGGAGCCGTGCAAAGCTAAGGAAAGAGAAAAATGGGGATTACTATCTGTTGCCTTTTAGTAAAAAAAATTATGGTCATTTCTCCAGATGTGCGAATATCCCGAAATTGAATTTGGTCCAAATAAATTTGCTGCGAATCCCAAGTCCCCAGTCTGACTCTCTGATGTCTTCTAGGACTGAATCCAAGTTGGATACAGTCCTAGAAGATATAAGAGAGTCAGACAGGGAAAATCAGGGCACTTACGATTTAAACCTTAAAATTAAAACATTTAAATATTAAAATACTCAATGCTCCAGGTGTTCTGTAGCGACTTTTGTGAGTCCTGCATCGGTCACATGGGACAAAACTACGTCATGTCACCTGCCGGGCCTCCGAAGATTTTGTAGTTTTGTCCCGTGTGAGCGCAGCAGCATGTGATTGGCTGGAGCAATCACCTGGGACAAGACAACGTCATTTCTGGACACTGGCAGGGACGCTTCGCTACGGGAAACCAGCGGATATTTCTTTCAATCTCTTCTCCTATAATCTGTAAAATGCGGCCAATGCTCGCCGGTGAACTGCCTATTTGCCAATTCATGCACCGCAAAAAATTTCAGATTTTGGTGAATCCAAAACTTTTGGGAGATTCGGACCAAGTTTGATTTGTGCAGAATCAGTTCATTCATCTCTAAGCACTTTCATCACAATCCAGAAAACAAGGGGGGCAATTCTCACTCCTAAATCCACTCGTTGACTTACTGTGGGTGACCCTTGTAGACAGACCCATCCACTCCAACTGTTGATCTCAACCGTTCCACACCTTTGTTCTCTCGGATACGTCTCAGAACAGCAGAAAGTGTGGTGGCGCACAGGTTGGCAGATCGAGTAGAGACTATCTGACAGATCCGGTGTGTGGCCACACAATCCTCATGGGAGGGCTCCAGCCCCAGCTTGCTCAGGATCTGATGTGCTGTTTTGATTCCTTCTTTATCTCTGTAAGTGCAGAAGAATCAGCCGAGTCAGTAGCAGTATTATTAATGTAATATAAAAAACTGCCATACCAGTTATTTATTATACAGGGCATGGCATTAAAAGCTTTACAAATTATATCCATTATACAATAGAAAGAGGAAACTGTTCTAATAAAGATATTTTGCCAAAAGAGTAAATCTTTGGTAACTAGCCATTACTGCCCGTAGTTGAGTGATTTTTGGAAACATCGGTGGCTATTGCAGTCAGGCACTAACTCTCCAAGCTACACTTCTAGCTGTCAAAGTTATAGAAATTTGTATAGCCAGCCAAATGGTGTAACGGTATGCTCAGCATAGCGGATCGGTTCTCAAGTCCATTCAATCACGTGCCTGGCAAACGAAGAACATATTTAATACACTAGCCCTGATTATTATAATACTGCGCCCTATAAATAAGAATATGGCCTTAAATGGATAGAAAAGATCTTGATTACTAATTACATTTTCTGCTTTATAACTTTAAGCAGTTTACTATTTTCTTCTTACTTTTCAATCTCTGAGACATAGCGTGTTTCAAAATGTCCAGTGGTCAGAAGGTCGGGAGTGATTCTTCCTTCAAACAGCAGATCCTCCTTAGCCATCTTGACTAGGATGAGCCTGACCAGCTCACCCATATACATCCCACTGATCATCTTCTCAAACCTGAAAAAGACAGTCTCCATTATAAGTGCATTTCTATAACATCCATGTATTTAAAATGTATCACAGATAACACACTAAATCAGAGGAAATACAGAAGAGCTAACAAATATTTCCTCTCTTTCACCAGTATGGCTTTAAATTAGACTTTAATCATTTCAGTACCTAACATAACCAGCAGGTGGCAATGTTGCAATTTTTAACTATGCTTTAATAGGCCACCAGGATAGAGGTTTTGCCCTTGTGTAATAACCCGGTAATCTTTACATCCTATATCTGAACATGGCATTTCTGTTCTGAAGAAGTAGTACCAACCAATAGAGCTTCACATAAAACCATAGAAAGAAAAAACAATTCTGCAAAGAGTTAGGCTGGGGCTACAAATTTTTTATTAGAATCATATCTGGGGTAAATGTAACTTTACTTTTCCACAATTATGTAATTATGTCATATCTTTCGTGTTTAAGGTTCCTCGCCATTTTCGAGATCTGTTTGCGGCAATAAATGTAAAATATTCTCAGTTACATCCAGAGGCAGAAAATCTGTACAAACCCAACACTGCAACAGCTGAGAGTTTGATAGAAGTTTATCCAGTCTAGACAATCCTCTGTGTACTAAACAGATCAGCAGAACAAATCTCTCCCCTATTCTTAGTTTGCTACAATGTATCAGTGCAGGTACATTGTATCAGCCTGGAGTTCAGACCCTCTTGGTAATAGGAGATTCCCTGCACTAGATACAATTATATGAAAACGCACAGCCATGAGAAATATTAGGACAGAACGGTTTTCAGCCTCTCAAAGTTCTTATTCACTGACAGCAAACCGATATCTTAACAACGGTGAGAAATTGAAACGCAAAGTATAATAGAAAGTTGCAGAAATTACCATTATACAGTGATTAAGCTTTATGTAAAACATTTATTAATTATTATTCTAGAATTTTTGATTATGTGTTTCTGGAGAAAGGAAATTGTGATAGTGGTTGAATAGAGCGGCATTACACATGAGAAGTTTGGTAAAAACTGGAGGTGACTATTAAGATACTTGCATTTGTTTCCCTGGGTTTATTGATCCCATGTCGATTTCTCGGTCAAACTCAGTTCTGATATCATCCAAGGAGCCATCATCTCCAAAAGCTCCCCACTCCATATTCACGCACATGCGCCCCTCGTCCCCTTCTACAAGGTCTATATGACGCATTTCTTCCATGTAGCAAGCATTGGTACCAGTACCTGAAAATAACGTGAAATACTAATGAGATCTTACAAAACAGAAAACATAGTTCAAACTCCTATTATTCCCAATATATAGTGTATGGGATCTGTCATAACCCACTCACCAATAATAAGTCCAACCTCACAGTTATGGTCGTCATATCCACAGGTCATCATCGTGCCCACTGTGTCATTCACTACTGCCACAATATCAATGTCAAAATCCTAGAACAAGAAGAGAGAAAACATGAAGATGTAATGTATCAAAACATACTGTACCGCATCTGATTAAGTGGTATCCACCCTCTTGTCCCCTTCTCCGCCTGCAGCTTGGCGCCAATTCAGCCTACAGTAAACTGCCGGACAACCTCAAGTAAAAAGCTGAAGTGGTTACCCTCTGCTGAAATGACTGGCACCAAACAGATGGCAGAGAAGGGGAGGAGAAACTTGGCAGAAGTCACATTATGATATTTACCATCTCAGCCTGCATTATTAATCAGATTTTTCTAAAAATACATTTTAGGTAGAAAATAAGTTCGACATAGGACATTTACAGTCCTTAAAACCTTACCCCACGTTTCTTAATAGCATGTCTTAACAGAGTAACCACATCTTTTCCTTCCACACCAGAGGACTTGAATCCTTTCGTCCAGCTCACCAAGATGCTCTGCGGAAAGAGATTAAGGACAGCGACTGTGATTATGAGTAAGTAACATATTATGGAGGAAGAGGTCAGGTGCAAAAAAAAAAAAAAAAACTCCAGTGCGTCCCATAGTGGGATTTAGGGCAAGAACTCCAATTATTTTGTCCACAAGCCATTACAGTTGAGGGGCAATGTACGACTTATGCTCTTATATTCTCATATGGAAGTATACAGTAGGTTTTGTCCTGACTAAGCCTATTTAAGAAGGATCGGCCCTATACTGTACATAGGTTATATAACAAGGCACATATGGTAACGGGACATAGGAATTCGGAACGCTTGGGATAGATCGGAGGACAACTGCACCAAGTAATAGAAAACAGTCAATCAACAAATCCCGAGACCGTTGTTCGTCTTATCTGTCATCACCCTTTTCATGACGCAAGCGGATTGCAGTGATAATGCAGGTTAGTGCAAGCTGCCAGCATATTATATTACCTGCCCATCCTTGCCCTCCATGGAACATACAAAATATCATGTAATTACACAGAAATCATTTTCTTGTCTGTGTGCAGCTTAGGGAATAATAGGATCCTAGGGACACAGACGTTTTATATATGCGTAACATTAAATAACGCTCGCTGCAGTTATACATCCATAAGTCGTCATCTTAAAAAAGGTGTTTTCTGGTTTAGAGAAAAAGACATGTGCACAAAACCTATTAGGGCATTCGGAGTTAATGGAGGCCCCAATAGCGGGATTCACCTCTATTCATTAGCCAGCGCAGACAATGGCTACAAAGAGCATCGGTCTCTCTCGACTTCAACGAATCCCAAAAATTTTGTCCGTCCCCCCCCCCCCTCTAAATTTCTTCTAGTTTTGCTAATTTGTTACAATTAGATGTCTCAGATCATAACACAAATTTTAATGCAAGATAAAAGACAACACGAGAAACCACAAAATGCAGCCCAAAAATTATGAATATTCCATTTATTGAGGATAAAGATTTATTACCCATGTGAAAAAGTAATTGCCCCCTAGACCCAATAACTGGCTGTGCCACTCTTGGCAGTAATAACACATTTGAGATAACTTGCGAGGAGTCTTTTACATCGCTGTGGAGGAATTTCGGCCCACTCTCTTCTTTGCAGAATTGTTTTCATTCGGCTACATTGGAGGGTTTTTGAGCATGAAGGTCTTGCCACAGCATCTCAAATGGGATTCAAGACAGGACTTTGGCTCAAAACAAATAAAATTAAGGACTTGGAGTGGCCAAATCATTCAGTAGTGGACTTGCTTGAGTGCTTCGGATCGTTGTCCTGCTGCATAACACAACTGCGCTTAAGCTTTAGGTCACGAACTGACGGGTGGACACTTTTGCATTTACTGATATAGAGCAGAATTCATGATTCCACCGATTAGGACAAGTCGCCTAAGTTCTGCAGAAACAAAGCATCACACTACCACCACCACCACCACCACCACCACGTTTGACTGTTGGTATGATGTTCTTACGTTAATGTGGTGTTAGATTTACGCCAGATATAACGAGACCCATGTCTTCCAAAAAGTTCCACCTTTGACTCATCAGTACACAGAATTAGTCTTGGGGGTCATCTAGATGTTTTTTGACAAATGCAAGACGAACCTTTGTGCTCTTTTTGGTCAGCAGTGGTTTGCGCCTTGCAACTCTCCCATGGATGTCATTTTTGCCCAATCTCCTTATTATGGAATCGTATACATTGACCTTAATGAAGGACAGTGAGGCCTCCAGTTCTTTAGATGTTCCTCTGGGTACTGTGACCTCCTGGATGAGTCTTTGATGCACTCTTGATGAAAGTTGTAGTAGTAGGCCGACCACTCCTGGGAAGGTTCATCGCCGTTCCAAATTTTCTGCATTTGTGGATAATGGCTCTCACTGCGTTTCGCTGGAGTTCCAGAGCCTCAGCAATGGCTTTGTAACACTTTCCGGACTGGTAGATTTCAAAGATTTTGTTTGTCATCTGTATTTGAATCTCTGTAGGACGTGGCATCATGTGCTGCTTTCTGAGAACTTCTAGCCGGCTTCACATTGCCAGACAGGTTCTTTTAAAGTGATGTTTAGATTCAACAGGTCTGGCAGTACGCATGCCTGGGTGTGGCAGGTGAAATTGAGCCCAATTGTCAATTCAAATTTGGTTAACTGGTTGATTGAGTAGCTTAAGGGGGAAATTACTTTTTCACATAGGGCCAGGTTGGACTGAACAGAAGTTTTCCGATCAATAAATAAAAATATTTTAAAAACAGCATTTTGCGTTTACTTGGTTATTTTTGTCTACTATTAAAAGTAGTTTTTCTAATCTGAAACATTGAAGTATGACAAATATGCAAAAATAGCAATTTTAATCATACATTTCCAGGAGGAATAACAGAGGAACAGAACAATGCAGGGTTCTAATAAAACATGCTCCAGAATTTTTGTTTCACAGGAAATACAAGTGTTAAAACAGACATGTCAGGAGAGCTGACAGGTCCTCTTTAACAAAAAATAATCAGATGCAAATATATTTAAAGGCTATGTAAACCTTTGAAATGTATTTATTTTTTTAAATAAAAATGTCTATCAGTGTGTTTGGTGAAAGTTTATAATTTGTTTTTATTAAAAATTATTTTTACTTTTTGAGATACAGCTGCTCTTAACCCGTCAGTCCCGTGGACCTGATTGGAACAGGATTGGAACAGGATTTAGCGAACGATACAGCGGCTGTGTATGCTTTGTATTCAGAGCAGATGTGTCTCAAAAAGTAAAAATAATTTTTATTAAAAACTAATTATAAAGTTGCACCAGTCACACTATTTGACCTTTTTATTAAACAAAATCCCTTTCAAAAGGTTTACATAGCCTTCTAAACACTTATAATGGAGATGTATATTGTATGCGATGGTCTTCCACTCACCTCGTCCAGTTTTGTCTGGTGACAAGGGAAGGAGAAAGTGAACCCAAGGGGTAACGTCTTGTCTTTGATGTGCAGCTGGTCCATGAAGTTGGCCAAACAATCCACAATGTGGTCAAATAGCTGGAAATGAAGTGGGAAAATGATATGATAAGAAGCAGAAACGTGTCTGACTTCATAACTCAGAGTTTAAAACATAAGATCTCCGTGAGTCATATTTTCAGGTCTATGGCTAAAGTAAACCATTGCGAACTGCAGCAATTTTGTAAATAGGCACTTTGAGAGTGCTGGTAGTGATGTCAGCGTGGTGGGGAAACCCCATTAACCTGTGCTTGGCTCCTTAGGCATTGTTCTTAACGGGATGGGATGCAAAATAAAGAGAAGTCGCATAAACCTTTAAATGATACATTCCCTTACCTTAGGACCCACTCCTGGTTTAGGCTTAAAATGGCACCAAAACCTCAAGCAATAATCAGCAACTACAATGTGTAGAGTAGTAGTCTTCTGTGAGTCATTTCTTGCTTGGCTATATTATAAATTTAAATTTATTCAATAGGGGATTTCCACCCAGCTGTACCAAAATCCTGAATGTCAAATTTGCCTAAATATACAGTAATACATTCCCAAATTTCTACCACAGTGACAGGGCAGGTCTCTATTAACTAGAACATCTACTACATGCCCTACTGTAATATTGTGTGTGAGTATTAATTCAACCAGTGACTACCCATGGGAGTTCAGAGGGCATTGAGAGGAGTCTGTTGATATGTGGACAGGGAGCCACCCATCCCCCCCCCCCCCCCACACCTGCAATTTTGCTTTGGTACAGTAACGATATGACTTTCTGCCACAACATCCCTGCCCACGTGAGTGTACTCTTAAACACCATAATTTCTAAAACGTTTAGAGTCCAATTAAAGGATGTGTGCACCTTTGCAACCTATTTCTTTATTGCCCCAATTCATCTAAAATGAAAATATAGATTTGCAAATACTAAATTCTTAATCAAGACTTTTGTTTTGTGTCTACAGTGCCTTTGCATCTCCGTGGTAACAGACTACAAGCTAACCCTGTGTAGTCTGATCCTGTAGTCATACTTTCTTCCATATGTCCCCAACTTTTTGGTAACAAACATTCAGTAAGTTAGCTCAAAGTGGGGGACAGATCGAAAGGAGTATGGCTGCATGAGGATACTACACATAGTTTGTTTGTAGCCTGTAGCCATAGAAACTTATGGGGCTGATTAGGAGCTGCAGACACAGTGTATGAGAGCTATCCTTTATTGAGCCCTGCAGCTGTCAGCAGGACAGAATTCCAGCCTCCAGATGTAAATAAGTATGTTTCCCTTAACTGGCAGCAAGCATAGATCTTGAAATCGGAAAGGAATGGAAACACAAACTATTATACAATGAACACATTTATTTACATAAGACTGGATAACAACTTTAAGTCAATAAGTGTTTCATACCTCAAGGAAAGTATAGTCCCTATGGAAGGATAAGCTATATAATGTATGGGTTGTAAAATATCTGCTGCCTTTAAAAAGGGATTGCCCAGGTTAGAAAACCCATTTTTAAAAATATGGTTAGGAAATTCTAAATAAACAGATGCATATTAACCAGGGAGTGGCTACAAAGAGGGTCTCTCGCTCTGGTGGACCAAGCATGTCCTTGCAATGCATAGACGGCCCATTGATTTCAATGGGAACGGTGTAATACTTAAATTTCCCCTGTGGAAGCGCTGCAGGGAAAAATTATACTTGCTGACAGGTTTCCCAATAGATTATAGCGGATAGTGGGGGTGGGGGGCCGGAGCAGTAGTACACCCTTATAATCGGGTTATCTCCAGGGGGATCATTACAACACAAAACGGTTGTCCAAAGTGGACAACCCTTTAAATACAAGCATGTGTTTGAAGTTTAAGGCTACTCAATGCTGGCAAATTATTGGCTGATAATATATTTCCATTGAGAACACATACAATTGTACCTAAAAAAAAATACCCATTGACAGTAAGTGACTTTGCAGTCAAGGCTCATTATTATCGTTTTAACAGTTTGCTCATTAATATCAGGCCAAGCATTTTTTTCATTCACTGTTTTCTTTGCCAAGCTCCCGACAAAACATGTCAACGTGACTCACAGCATTAAAGATGGCAGGAGCTGGGCAGAGTGGAGCCGGGATTCTGCAAGTTATTGTAGTTGAGTGGTTGTGTTTTAATTCCTGAAATCACTCGCTGGCAGTAAAATTATACTTGTGTGTAAAGAGGAGCCGCTTGCAGCATACAGTAGCAGCAGGGAATGCTGAGGAGGGCAAATCCTAAAGCTGGCTACATTCTGCATGACCTCCAGCCAACTGGGCTAAATTTATGCTACATATTGTATAAGAACCGAGGGTTGAGGTCAAAGTGTAACTGTATTCAAGAATGTTATGTACAGTTACACGTAAAAAAAAAAAATTACTAGTAAATATCAGCCCATGAATTGCCTACATTAAAAACTTCTATTTAACCATTTCTTTGTCTTATCTGTTTCTAAGAAGAAAAAAAAACATAACAGATTGAACAGATTAACAATTGTCAACGTCGTCTTTTACTTCTTTTTAGAAAAGTCTTTCTTCAGTTCAGAAGTGTAACAATCACGGTCGCAGGGGGTGCAACCACGACTGGGCACAGAGGCAAGGGGGCTTGCAACCCCCGGGTGAGCGCCGATTAATTTACTGCGACAGAGCAGAGAGCTGTCACTAACTCTAGTAAGCCATAGGCTTAACTACTATATAGGGGTGACTAACTACTATATGGGGGCATTTATCTACTATATGTGGGGCCTAACTATTATATGGACCACCTACTATATGGGGTCCACTTATCTACCATATGGGGCACAAGAGAGGAGAAATATATGGGGGTACAAAACAGGACTACTACTGTGTAGGGGGGACAAAGGGGGACATAATTGTTTGGAGGGCACTACTAATGTGTGGGGCACTAAGAGGAGCACTTTTTCAGTCCGGGGCCTAAAGGCAGCACTATTAATGTTTGGGAATAGGTGGGGAGAATGCTGGAAAATGCTGGAGGTATTACTCAGTAACAGTATAGTGGTATTATGCAGTCACCATATGGTGGCAAGATGTGGGAATGGTGTGGCGGTATTGTTTGTCCCTTGTATAGCGGTATCATTGGCCTTAGTATACTGGGATTTGTTCAGTAACAGTATGGTGATATTTGTTTTATAGTGGTATTATTTGATTTGATTTGGTAAGTTTGCCCTGCGGCCCAAAGAACTTATTACTTCACTTCATTCATTCAGTTTATGCTCTTACCTGTCCCCCACTGCCTCTCATAAGGTCTTCCGGGATGGCATAAATCTGATTCTCCATCTCTACCTTCTTCTTTCCATTGTCAGAAACTTTAACCCTCAGGACTCGAAAATTGGTACCTCCCAAGTCCAGAGCCAGGAAATCTCCATTTTCTACATGACGGACGGAGAAAATAAAAAATTTATGTAACACTCTAGAAAAACGTTATCAGCTTTTGCATAGACATTAACAGTAATGGATAAAGATAGATCTCTTAAAGATCTATAAAACGTGTCATGTTTAATGTAAGCAAATGGCTATATGAAAAAAAAAAAAAAAAAAAAAAAAAAAAAAAAAAAGAATAGCACAGAAAAAACGGTTGACCTTGAGAATATTTGCAGAATTATTCATAAAAGTTCCACCATTCAAGAGATTTAGAATAAAGAGGCAAAAACAGCAAGGATTTCAACCACCATATAAATGGTTTGATAAGAATGTTTTAACTCTTGGAATACATGCACAACTACAGCGATATCCTCATGCACTCTGTGAAGAAGCCAAATTGTCATTAATACTAGTCCTTGTTGAACTAGGACTGACAAAGAGAGTCAGGTCCATGGAATGGATGTCAGGCCATTGGTAAGGAATGGTGGCAATGTATCTGCACGGTCAGGAGATACATTCAGATCATAGACATCCTGTTATGACCTAAATAAGTACAGTAATATAACTGGTTTATAGTCCAGATTGTGCCATGGTTAAAATAAAAAATACCTGTGAAACCGGTTATTTACAGTGGTCTTAAACACTATACGAGCAATACAAAAACAACAACTCAAAAAGGGACACAGGTCTCTCGGCCTGGGGCTAAGATTAACGACATCACCGTGAAGGGCCAGCAACGTCACTTAATGGTCGACACTCAGCTGACCAACTGTAAAGTGTAAAAGTTTAAAGATTTGGATCTACCGCTGGGTTTTGCTGTTGGCATGGGGTACAAGTGATGGCCCCCTAAAATGTCCTAGCCCAGGGTCAGTGGTTCAAAAAAAGAAATATGTCCATCAAGTTCAACCAAGGGATGAGAGAAATTATAGAACTTTGTTTTACTGCATATATTTTTTTTTTAGCTTTTCAATACCTACCAAAAAAAAGCTAAGGATTTTATTTAAGGAATGGAGAGTCATTTATTTTCATTGTCTCTTGCAATTTCTAGAATTCTATTACTGATAACAGGGCTAAGCTGTAACATGGCCACTTACTCTGAATGACCACTTTAGAGACACCCATCTAGTAGGGCATTGGGTCTCCTTTGGCCTCCAGAACCACAGGGATTCATTCTGGCATGGATTCCACTCGGTGTTAAAATCATTCCTCGGCAATATTGGCCCATGCTGACAGGATAGCTTCTCACAATTGGCGCTATAAAGTGTTCTTCTGCCATAGGGTAAACAGCTGCCATGAGGGATGAACGTGGTCGGCCACAATGCTTTGGTAAGCCCTACTGTTCAAACGTCCATTCACAGGTATCAGAGGACTAAGGGTGTACCAAGAAAACGTTTCCACACCATTACTCCACCTTCATCAGCCAAAACAGTTGACACCTGACAGGAAGAGTTCATCGATTCATGCTGCTTGTGCCAAATTCTGACCCACCCATCAGCATAGTGCAACAGAAATCCGAATTCATCTGACTAGAAAAAGTTTTTCCACTACTAAATGTTTCAAGTTTTGCACTCTTTTGCCCACTGGAGTCTTCCCTTTCTGTTTTCCTTGGACAGCAATGGCACTCGAACTGGTCATCTGCTGTTATGGCCCATCCATGCTAAGGAACGACGAGTTGTGCATTCGGACTCGTAAGTTGGAGAACCATCATTGTATTCGGCTGCAATTTGCTTGACTGTGCACCGCCCGTTATTGAGGCCGATTCTGGACATCCTTCTCTGAACCCTTTTGTCGACTAGTTGTTTACATCCAAATGATCTACTTTCGCTGAATGTTTTACCTCGATCACACTATTCTCAGTATACTTTCGACACCGTTGCACGAGAAACCTGTTCCCCCAAGGTTGGCAGTTTTTTAAATACTGGCCCTGGCTAGTCTAGTACCGATCGCTTGATTTTCCCATTCTAATGTGGATTCACACAAACTGATCCATGGAAAACGTACTCGCTTGATTTTATTCTGCCCTTTCCATACAGGGAAGCTTCTATCGTGAATTAATAGGTGTCTCTAATAAAGTAGCCAGTCAGTGTACGTGTATATACAGACACTCAGGTGGACGAAGTTCAACCTTGTCCAAATATCCCAGTCCAGATGCATCAACATGGAGTAGAATGGGTTATACAATGGAGCCTCCATGGAAAAGTACAAATCAATCCCAAACTGTAATGAAGCAACTGGCCTGCGTGCCAACCAGCTGGTATAAAAGTGGAGCAATATCTCTCGTAGTACCCTTCTGATTCATTTGCTTGGTACTGCCTAGGATGAATGTTGTAGACCTGGCATGACCTCTCCCAGCACTCTATTCCAGGCAATGATTCTGCTGTGCTAGGATTACACCGCCCAGAACCATTGTGCTAATACAATGAAATGGCCATACAAACCAAATAGTGCCAGCGGATTTAACCCCTTTAAAGCCATGTGAAAACATTGCTGATAGATCTACTTCAAAGCTTTAAACAAAAAAAAATAATATACAAAAACACTGCTCTCTTCTTTGTCAATGAAGTGGTGAATTCTGCCTATGACACAGATGATGGAAAACAGCTGTTTTCTAGGAATGTGTCCAGATTTCAGCTGTGGTTCTTCCCGGTATTTACATTTTAGTTCTTTATACCGTATAGCACATGGTCAGTATGTAAGGCATTTATTATAAAATATTGCATAACAGAAAAAAAAAACTAGATATTATTTTAGGACTTTGTTAGGATCTTGTCTAAGTGTATTACAAGTCAAGTAGGGAGAGCACGTTTTAGACTTCAGTGGCCAGTCAAACCACCCCAGATGCCAACTCGACGTCTTTTACTTGAGGAGCAGCAACAACAACTAAACATCAACCTAAGACAACCCAAAAAGTTATCACTAGACAATTTCTGGCATAGAACAAATTGCAGCAATTTATCCTCAATTTTTCCGTCACATCAAGCATGCATACAATGACAACTAGATCATTTGATATATAACTTTGCTATTCTAGAAGACCCATATAAATTTCATTAAAATCGATGATGCACTGAAGGTGATGAGGATGGCAATGACCTTCCAAAAAAGGAAGAAACCTGCTACGTTTTCTTATTCAGCAGCAGGTAATGTTAATACCACTGCTTGCTAGATGCAACTAGAAATACTTCAAGTAGATGTCACCATTGGCTTCCCTATTAAAATGTTGCACTCGTACTATAAAAATTTGCTTCCATAAGCCAGCCCTTAGGTCTTCACCTCATAGTGGGTGTTTGCTTATTCAACCACAGCATCTATCTAGAGGTGCCTTTAGTAAATATAGAAGTTTTATCAAATTCAGGGTTATCCCAATGACAAAGGTTACTGCTGGGAGTCAGTTCTATAATAAAAAATTTTTTTTGTAGATCTCTGAATGGTCTTATGTGAAGTCTTGTAATATTCTGCTACGCCTTTTCTACATTGTCCTGGTCTTCAACAATAATCGCAGATGCTGGGTGATGAGATTCCAGATTTTATAACCTGTGTCGGAAAACTGACAGGTGAAATAAGAGGCGTCACTTGAAATTCATGGACCCCAATTAAAAATCTGGAAAAGGGTCACCTTCCATGTGCCATTTTTAATACTAGTGTCTACTTATGGGAGAGAGGGACCATTAGGCCCACTCAGGCACCAGTGCCCGGGTCCAAATGCTACCCCTGCACTCCCTGGGTGGGATCAGGTTTGTCAAACATCCGTAAATTCGGGTGTTTTTTTCTGCCGTCCGCAGTGTCCAGCCGAAAAAAAACCTCACAGTCCGGGATTTATCCTCCAGCACCCAAAATGTTGCACTGTGCATGCACCAAAATGTACATGCGCAGTGCAAACAAGGGAGGATTATCCTGCGGCCCGTAGCAAATGCATTTAGGAGCATGAGGAGGGCGGACGGAGACAAGTGAATGACGGTCTGAGTGAGGTCGGTGCTGGGAGTGGACCAGTCCAGTCTCCTAACCTGAGTCATCTGACCTCACGTCAGTGACGCGAGGTCAGGTGACTGGACTGGTCCATTCCCGGGCCGGCACTGACCTCACTCAATCCACCGCCGCCGCGTCTTTCATAGTTGCCAACAGTCCAGAATTTGCAGAGACTGCAAGCAGGGCTGTGGAGTGATTGGTGTGTTTGACTCACCAATCACAGCCCCCGCTAGCAGCTTACCTGTGCTAAGATAGCATGGGAAAGCTACAAGCAGGCTGTGATTGATGGGTCACTTCTAGCACACTGCACAGGCAATGATTTTGTAATGTGTCCGTAATCATTTTGGTCTGTCCCAGATACAACCCTGTGTGACATGTGATTGGATTCTATAGCACTACCTCCACTTTTTTGCCTTCCCTGGTTTGCATACATGGGGCCCAGTGTTTGAATTACATTAAAAGGTAAAGTTTAGATGAGATGCATATGTAGTGCAGAAAACCAGCCGGTGTTCACATGTGATCAATTAGAATATTTTCCTCTAGGCAAAGTTTGGCAAGAAATAAAAGTAATACTGCATGCTAAATAGTAAGCGGTGTCGTAACCTCTACATATAGTTACAGGAACATATATTTGAGGGCCAGTCAGAGCCTGAAGGCTATATTATACACACACACAGAGACGGTGTGGCTTTGAAGGGGAATTAAATGCATTGTATGCTAAAGCCTACGCACCGTCACATGGCATTGACAGGATTTACATCTTCGCTCCTGTGAACTCTTCCACCCTGCTGACGTAGCCGCTGTTCTGATGGTTTTACGCCTCATTTCTACATGAGAAGCGACTCTTACGTCAGTATCTTTTACATTACACCAGCCTGATATGTTTAAACAATGGGAGTCCAATCTGTGTCAACACAATAAAACCCAAGAACCCCACCTATTCCTTTATGTGCACAGCTGTAGAGAAAAAACATGGCCGGTCTTATTACACAAATACTCTTATGTAGAAATTAGCTGCCAGTTACACCACAGTGCATCATTCACATACTGTATTTGGGAGTGCCGACATGATCTTTTAGGAAGGGATCTCTATCAGATCAGATACCCAACTGCAAAGATGTCCATACCATAGAGGATGCCCATGCAGCTCCTCTGGGCCCAAGAGTAGCAGGATGAAGGGCGAAGTCACAGCTCAGGCCAGCCCTACTTCCCGAACCTATAGACTGTGTGAACCTGTATAGGACCCCGAGAGGTTAACCGCCAGATGTTAATGCCGCCCTTCTCCTATACGGGATGGAAAAGGGTGGTGAAGGGCACTACTTGCCCAGAAATGTTTAATCCAGCACTGCTGACATCACTCCTCTTCTCCACAATAGAGGAGGCTTAGCGGTGCCACCAGCATACTGTGGTGCCTATCACTAAGCAACGGTCCAAACTTATATGAGTTATGAGCAAAACTATGTGTATTAACAAAAGATTTATTTGGGAGTATGAAGAACTCCTTCTTGTTTGAATAGAATGGGAAAAAAGTATATTTTCTGGAATTACCCTTTAAGTTTATTATTTGCAAAATAAGGAGAAACCTTTTAAAATTATAAGCCTTAATGGACTCCATGACACCTTAATGCGCTGTCTGAGGTCAATAGAGAATATGTAAATGACTGGAAACCCAATAGAGAAAAGTACTCAGACCCCAGATGAATCTGGAATTAATATACTACATTCCTTTTTGGGTTTCGCTTGCTCCTTTCTCAGGTTTCTCCCCGCGAGTCTGACAATAGTACTTCAGCAGGCCTGGCACACTTAGATGGCTTTAACAAACGCTCCACTGTCCTTCACAAGGGCAACAAAATGATACTGCAGTGATAACAAGATATTTTATCAACGTGGCAGCCACGCGCTATGCCAGCGTGGTTGAGTTTTGCTTACTACAGGCCTTGCAGTGTTTCAGCACAAAGACATGTTTTTAGAAGGGAAATTTTCGCTGCCCAAAGACATTCTTGTGCTTGCATAATTGAGACCGCTGCCAAAATGGCAGGCTGTGGCATGTCGATTACTCTGGTCTCTTATTAAAGCGTCTAAATATACAAGATTTACCTTGCACTTACACGAAGGCCTAGGTTTAAATAGGAAACAAACAAACATGTATTGTAGGATTTCTCTTACTATAGAATAACTAATATTAAGGCAAATGGATGTAATAATAAAAAGGGGTCCCCCACTCGGAACCCCCCCCCCCTCTATGAGCCAGAACGGAGAGCCACTAACATAGCGACTTTCAATCTGGTAGACCCGGACGGTTCGTGTACTACATGAAAGGCCATTTATTATATGCATCTATTTGAGATGTCTGGCTGCAGCGGTAACAGCTGTACAGGGGATTTCTGAAGGTGATCGCGGTTATATTTGAGAGACAAACGAATACGATTTTGCGGGGACATGCTGGGCTTTTTGAAACTGCAGCGTGCACTATTATTTGTGTTTTAGTGGCGTTCATGTGATTTTTTTACCCTCGATTTCAATTGGGGAATATGCAGGGGGCAAGCCACTCCCAGGTCTCTTCTAGCAGTGGCTTACTGTATCTCCCGACAGTACAAAGGATCGGCTATGGTGAAATCAAACAAGCCTGATCCTTGCTTCCCTCGAATCTGCCATTGTGGGACAGTCACACAAGGGGCGTAGCTAGGGGGGACAGGCGGGGCATGTGCCCCGGGCGCAAGGGAAGGGGGGGGGCGCCGAAGAGCAGCTGATCGCTGCTGATAGGCGCCCTGTATGTTTACACAGCGGCGTTCTGACTGGGTTCTGTGACGGCCAGGGAGTGGACCAGTCCAGTCACCTGACCTGTCACCTGACCTCACGTCAGTGATATGAGGTCAGATGACTCAGGTCAGGGAACAGGTCCACTCCCGTGCTGCAGCCTCCCTGCATCTGCCTCTACTCTGCTCTCCTGTTACACACAGCCGACGAGCAGAAGAGGAAGCTCCGCCCACAGCCCGTCCTGACCTGTCAGCAAGGAGACATGGTGAGTGTGTGTGTAGTGTGACTACAGTGTGTGTCTCTGTCTTAGTATGTGTATATGTTACTGTGTGTGTGTGTGTGTGTGTGTGTGTGTGTGTGTCTCTGCATGTGTTTGTCTCTTATATCTACTACATTATCTGTACTCAGAGAGTTATCACTGTGTTATCTGTGGTGTTACATAGGACTGCAGGTAACATCTACTACATTATCTGTGCTGTGTACATATGTGCCTGTGTGGGTATATATGGGTCTGTTTGTGAATGTGTCTTTGTGCTTGTATATTTGTGCCTTTTGTGTATTTGTATATGTTCCGGTCTGTGTATTTATCTGCTGGTGTCTGTGTATATGTGTCTGTACGTCTATATATTTACCTGTATGTATATATTCCAGATGTGTGTATGTATATTTGCCTGTATGTCTAAATATCTATCTTTATGTATGTACAGTATATATGTTCCAGTGTGTCTATATATGTGGTTAATTTTAGTTTGTGTAGGGGGCGGCAATAGAGAGTCCCGAACAGGGCGCCATCCAACCTAAGGCCGGCCCTGGCTGTCACCGACCCTAGTCAGAAGGAACTCCGCCGCTGCCTGCGCCGCATGACCTCCATCGGCTCCTCCGGTAAGTCACACCAGGCAGAGCGGAGAGTGGTAGCGGTAGGCTACCGCTCACCGGTCTGTTCACAGTGTGGCGCTAAGTACAAGGTGGGAGTGTGGCGCTATTTAAAAGGGGGGGGGGGGGGAGTGTGGCGCTATTTAAAAGGGGGAAATGTGGCACTATTTACAAGAGGGGGGAAATGTGGCGCTATTTACAAAGGGGCAACGGGCTGTGTGTGGCACTATCTACAAGGGGGGCTGTGTGTGGCACTATCTACAAGGGGGGCTGTGTGGCACTATATACAAGGGGGGCTGTGTGGCACTATATACAAGGGGGCTGTGTGTGCGCTATTTATAAGAGAGGGGCTGTGTGTGGCACTATCAACAAGGGGGGCTGTGTGTGGCACTATCTACAAGGGGGGCTGTGTGTGGCACTATCTACAAGGGGGGCTGTGTGGCACTATATACAAGGGGGGCTGTGTGGCACTATATACAAGGGGGCTGTGTGTGCGCTATTTATAAGAGAGGGGCTGTGTGTGGCACTATCTACAAGGGGGGCTGTGTGTGGCACTATCTACAAGGGGGGCTGTGTGGCACTATATACAAGGGGGGCTGTGTGGCACTATATACAAGGGGGCTGTGTGTGCGCTATTTATAAGAGAGGGGCTGTGTGTGGCACTATCTACAAGGGGGGCTGTGTGTGGCCTCTAATTTATTTTCATGTTAATTACATTATAGAACTACATCGCTTGTAAAATGTAGAAATGCTTTTATACTCGAGTTACATTAAAAAAATTGTGAAAAACAATTACACCTCATTGATTGGTAAAGAAAGCAAATATGGCGAGGGGGAAGGAGATGTCGGGAAATAAGTTGGGGGGGGGCGCCAATCTGAATCTTTGCCCCGGGTGCAGGAGAACCTAGGTACGCCTCTGGTCACACACACATTTGATTGTCATTAATAACAATCTAATGTGTATAGGCTCCTGTAGTCACTCCATTCAGAGAATCTCACCGTCATTAATAGCGCCGGCAATCTCCTCATTATGACAAGCAGACTTCTGGCCCAGATTCCCACCGCTCCCCTGTTCTATTACCCAATCTGCTCCCACTTGTAAAAAGAGATATTCAAGTAATAGATATTTCAGGGAACTGATCCTTAAAACTGCTCCATAACATAAGGCTCAAACCGGCTTCAAGGTAGGGAATCACTATAATATAGAATCAACCATAAACAAACAACTTGACAAGATACTTGCCCTACTATCCCAAATCACTGTCATAGAGTTATTACAGAGTCTAATTAAGTCCCACAAGGTTGCCCCTACCTGTCCCATCAGGTGTAGACCGTACAAATGTGGGCAGCATCTTCACGCAGGCAGTGGGATTGGTATCTACTCCGAGTCCTTTCTCCATCTCCTTGTTAAATCGGTTTGATACCTCCAAGAGTGTCTCATCCGAGAGGCGCATGTGATAGAGGTACTTGTCCACCTGTAGAGAAAACACAAAAGTGGTGACAATGACATATTAGCTTCTATTGCTTATTAATGGTTCCCAATTTCCATAGGACAAAAAATATATAAAAAATAAAAAAAAGACCCTCAGGCCAGTGCCCATAACTTGTTTGCCATCGATGCATGAAGGAGGATTAGGCCATCCTAAACTGGGCCCACCTAATGACTTGTCCACAGGGGCTGCCTCTATAGTGCAGATCTACTTGGATAAACTCTAGGTACTTTTAGACATTTGTCTGGTGTGCGGTTATTGGTGCTATTTTATCAACTTTGAAAATTAATTGGCAAGTAGTAACCTAAAAACTGAGAACGTCCATGAAGTTTTACAAATTGAAGAAATCCGTGACCCCAGTAAGGCCTGTAATTACACGATGTAATGTCAGAATACTCCCTATAATACCTAGTCAGTTTCTGACTTCTCTAGGATGTTGTAGAGCCAAAACTCATTGATCTTTTTAATCCGTAGGTAATGACTAAGTAACCATAGCACAAAACAAACTCGAAGACAGATAACGCACTCCTGAATGACATCAGCAAACTCTAGCTTGCAGAACCTTGAGATCACCTTGCCAGTATCCGACATTTGTCTGTTGTAGACGTTACAGTCAAGCTGACCCTACACAATGTGATATTTCAGACTGATGACATATGGTGCCGAAAAGTGAACAAGCTCATAGAATATGGAAGGATCAGATCTGGACGGAAATTATTAGAAGATTGGTACGGGAGACATCTAAACGCGCACCTGGAAATTTACTGTTGGTGCCCACGTTTTTGGGTTGCTTCCATTGGTGCCTGTGAATGTTCTCATTGTATGGCTACT